>NC_085136.1:51433771-51452038 GCF_035046485.1 Aedes albopictus
GCTGGAACTGTACACCGCTTCTTTTGGCATGTCAAAATGGTCATAAAGAAATTGCGGAAATATTGTTGAGAGAAAAAGCCAAAATTGTTGCATTGGATCCCATGGGATGGACACCGCTTCATTTGGCATGTATGAGTGGTCTTAAAGAGGCAGTAGAAATATTTGTAGGAGAAGAAGTCAACATTTGCACCTACGATTACAATGACTTGACACCACTTCATTTGGCATGTTTGCATGGTCATAAAGAGGTTGTGGAAATATTAATTAGGGAAAAAGCCAACATTGACGCATTGACTCACAAGAATTTCACACCGCTTCATTGGGCATGTCGCAATGGTCATAAAGAGGTAGTGGAAATATTAATGAAAGGAAAAGCAAACATTGACGCAATGGCTGAAAACAAGTTCGCACCGCTTCATTTGGCATGCGAGAATGGTCATAAAGAGGTAGTTGAAATATTAATAAAGGAAAAGGCCAACATTGACGCATTGACTCACAAGAATTTCACACCGCTTCATTGGGCATGTCGCAATGGTCATAAAGAGGTTGTGGAAATATTAATAAGAGGAAAATCAAACATTGACGCACTGACTGAAAACGGGTTCACACCGCTTCATTTTGCATGTCGCAATGGTCATAAAGAGATTGTGAAAAAATTAATTAGGAAAAAGGCCAACATTGGCGCATTGACTCACAAGAATTTCACACCGCTTCATTGGTCATGCCGCAATGGTCATAGAGAGATTGTAGACATATTATTGAGGAAAAACTCCAATATTGACGCTTTGACTCACAGGAATTTCACACCGCTTCATTGGGCATGCCGCAATGGTCATAAAGAGGTAGTGGACATATTAATAAGAGGAAAAGCAAACATTGACGCACTGGCTGAAAACAAGTTCACACCGCTTCATTGGGCATGCCGCAATGGTCATAGAGAGATTGTAGAAATATTATTGAGGAAAAGCTCCAATATTGACGCTATGACTCACAGGAATTTCACACCGCTTCATTGGGCATGCCGCAATGGTCATAAAGAGGTCGTGAAAATATTACTTAGGGAAAAAGCCAACATTGATGCATTGACTGACAAGAATTCCACACCGCTTCATTGGGCATGCCGCAATGGCCATAAAGAGGTTGAGGAGATATTAATTAAGGAAAAAGACAACATTGACGCATCGACTGAAAACAAGTTCAAGCCGCTTCATTAGGCATGCCGCAAAGGTCATGAAGACGTCGTCAATGAATTAACTACATCGGCTGTTTTCCTACTCTCCGCATCGACCAATGTGGCGCTAGCTTCTATGCGCGAAAAATCGCTAAAAGTAAATCGCAAAAATATTGTATGGCGAATACCATCTAAAGGCAAATTCTTCAAAATGGAATATATTATTCGAAAAAATATTTGGTAGTGGTTGTACACAATGGTGACCACTATTAAGCCTACCAAATATTTTTTCGGTAAAAGCTTTGTATTTCAAGTAATTCAAGTTTAGATGCATTTCGCCATACAAAATTAAATTGATTTACTCCTGCTGATCAACTGTGGCTGCGCGCAAAGCGGGTAGTCCATTATTAAAGGGTGAGTCTCCGCATCGATCAATGTGGCGCTAGCTTCTATGCGCGAAAAATCGCTAAAAGTAAATCGCAAAAATATTGTATGGCGAATAGCATCTAAAGGCAAATTTATCAAAGTGGAATACATTATTCGAAAAAATGTTTGGTAGTGGTTGTGCACAACGGTGACTACTATTAAGCCTACCAAATATTTTTTCAGAAAAAGCTTTCTATTTCAAGTAATTCAAGTTTAGATGCTTTTCACCATACAAAATAAAATGGATTTACTCCTGCTGATCAACTGTAGGTGTGCGCCAAGCGGGTAATCCATTCGCTGGACTGTCCAGCGACGCGACGTTTCCAGCGACGTCAATGTGAACTGTCATAGCAACTGTGACGTTCCGTAATCTTCATCACTGTTAACCTCCAGCTGGCTTTGTACGTGCTCACCGAGGTGCTCACTCTCTCAATCCATAATTTCGAAGCATTGTTCGAATAAATTTTAGTTCTTATATATTATAGACGCATTCGATCTTACACCTCACCTCAACAATCATCGCATTCTGATTGTAATTGTTCGCATCATCGATTGCGGGACACAACGATGCGTTTGATTTCAGGCCTCCCGGAACCGTCAGGTAAAGAGATTTTGTGAGGCTGAATGGGTCCACTGACAAAGAATAAATTAGACAAACTTGTTTACCCAGTACGAAGAAACGGTAGGAGGAACATTTACTCCTTTTGCGTGTGGCCATGTTTTCAAGCGCTGGATGTGAGGGATTAAATGTACCGGAAACGCAAATAAAAACCATGGTGCATCACCTACTGTAAGTTGTCTTGGTCCATGCCCTGAAGAATTCAATTCTTCACAAAACTCAGTGTTTTTTTTCTGTTAAACTTTGCACTTTTGACACTTTACATACTATTCATTATTCAATTTTGAAAATTTTAAATACCGTGCATCAACAAGTTGCTTTTATCCTCCATATCGTTTGCGAAGTTTTGTCACATTATCAATCAAGACAACAGTCGAAAAATATACCAGGATCGTTGCTGGCGACAGGTGTCAAGTCTAGCGACACCACAGAGAACAGACGTCCAAGCTCATGTAGTGCAGTTGTGTAAAGCATTGCAACGATTGTTTTGAAATAACTGGGAATGTGGCCATTACGCGGCGCTGTCACATTTTGAATCGGGGTACAAATTTGCCGTTGTTTTAGCTTTTGACGCTAGTGTCATCAAGTGTGCACGATAGTATAGTTCCATAAAGAGAATGTGTTGTTTTTACTTGGAAAACAATAATTGAATTCTTGTTCAACTTGTTTATTATTGAAAATAATGAAACTAATTATCAATGGGTTGCTCAAATTTTGTTGCTGGATTAGTGAATTAATCATAAACATCTTGTTATTTAAGCAAATATAGCTCAGAATCTGAGTAGGAAAATTTAAAGGTGCGCTAGTGAAATATTTCTTCAGAAAGCGCCATCATGGTGTCGAAACAAGTTTTTGAGTGGGAAAGTCACCGTCGATGTCGCTACTGAGCTTGTTTTTTCTTAACACAAGATTTTCAAGCAATTTTGTTCGAGCATGTTCGTCTGTTCTCTGTGGCGACAGGTCGTTTCCACTTTTTTCTTCTGCAGGCACAATAATCTTTTGTATTGGCTTTCAAGGGCAAAACAAAACATACTGTTACCCATCTTTGTTTCGGTAGCGCAACTACCGAACTGATGATGTTTACCTTTTTTCACATACCTATCAACATAATCTGTTGGGGGAATTATTTTATTTTTCCTATTGACGATCTTGCACCAAATACGACGCACAGGCAAACAAAATTGTCCCACCACAAAATATGAACACCGATTTCAGCATACATTGGTTGATGTCGCCGCTACAGTTTTCCAGTAACGGAGCGTTATTTTGGGTGTTTCGACTAATCGGTTTGTTTATGCACTATTTCCTTTGTTGTTGGATGTGTGAGCATTGTGTTGTCAAAGATTGAACATTTGCACGATCGTCGCGAAATCCTTGCAAAGCTCAATACTTACAACCCACATTCGACAAATTTTTTAAGTGGGAATGGTAGAACTTTCAATTCCCTCGGTCGCACGTACATTAGTTTTGCATTTTGTTCCACCATTTCCGTGAAAAATGAGATCCGGCTTGTGCAAGTGAGGAGTTGAGGTTAGAATTGTAGGATATTCTAGGTTAGATTTGCTATCCACTTCGCCTGAACGATTTTCAGACCCAAAAATATCGTACTTCTAATTAGTTTTCAAGGCCGTAAAAAATACTGTTATGCTCAGAATAAACAGTTATACCTTCGGATCACACTCATTTACTCGCAAATCTCAATCTGACTGTAAAAATAATGAATTTCTTTCCAATGTTTTGAAACCCCGAACGAATTTGACATTGCTTTCGGGAAGCATCATCACGACGACGACAACACTCCCAAGCGGTCGAATCGTCGTTTTGGGGGGCGAATTGAAACGAAACTCAGTCTGCACAAATTTTGTGACGTTGTGTATTCAAATTGACCCTCAGAATATTGATTTCAACCGCAAGCCGCCTTTCAGTGTAGCAACATTAGCAGCGTAACTGTCGCTGCAAAAACGTTATTTTTGTATAGGAACTGCGCGATGGCGGTTAGACGCCAAACTCGTTTTGACATCGATTTTGACATTGACATTGCTTTTTACCTCTTTTTACTTTGGTTTTGCCCCGACCGGTAAACACCCAACCATCGAATCAACCTCTACTAACGAGCCCGCCATGAACGAACCCGCCTGTATACGGTTTCGTATGATGCGTCCATATAGGCCTTTTCAGTTGACAGATCCGTGTATGCCACTGTTTACATCTGCCGAACAAAGGCGCAAACGCTAAACTGTCATTCGCGACTACGAAGTTGCAGAATGTGCGTGAAGGTTTACGTGAGAAAAAACGAGAGGGAAATATTTTTTGCTTTTTTTTTCACGCACATTCTGACAGTTCCTTAGGGGCTGTCCATAAACCACGTGGTAATTTTTTAGGGACTTTCCAAACCCCCCCCCCCCCCTGGTCATTAGTCCATACAAACATTTTAATTTGTCCATACAAAATAGTCATTGTTTGTCTAATCAGTCTTTGTCAATCAAGTAATTAAAATTCATTCCCTGTCGGTTTTTGGAACGAGTCGGATGTGAATGTCCGTTTCTCTTCGCGCGGTAGCATTCGTTATTAGTAGAGTTTTTTTTGCCCCTCGAGCTGAGGTTTTTTTATATCATTAGTTTTCCTACTAGTGCGGAGTGTAGTGCCGCAAGGCGAATCCTTCCGATTTGGGAAGCGTGCTGCATAAGTAGCTCGTACAGCTTTAACCCACATCAGGCAAGCATAATTGCCACATAATAAACGGCGCACGACGACAACGACGACGACGACGACGACGACGCCGGTAACGACGAAGCGAGAAGGTCGACGACAAAGGTCAGCAGCGCAAAACAGCAGCAGCAGCAGCCTAAGCCATCGTCACAAACAGCGACCTACCTACATATAGGTATACAAAGGCTGTGCACAGACCAGTTGAGTATCTTGTATCTTTTTTGCCGCTCTATTGTTTCCCAGTCCCCCGTCTAGCTCGCAGTAATAATTTTATTTCGATTAGAGTTTCGATGGTACAGTAGTTCCTCCCGGTTCACGGCCCATTATATCGCACTATTTTTTTAGTTTTAAGTTTTTTTTTTGAGTTGCTATCCTTTCTATTCTTGGATTTTTTTTGTTTTTTTTTCAATATTTTCTTATATTATATTAGTATTTAAGTAGATACAAACATTGAATTGATTTTTTTTGAAGTTGCTATCCTTTTCTTGCCCTTTTTCCCGATATCACTCTACGTCATATTAGAACTGGTGTTGAGAGTACTTTTTTGGTTTGACTCTGTTTTGATCTGCCGCATTCCTACCACAGTGGTTCAAAAAACTTTTTTTCTGTTTTTTTTTTGCTTTTTTGACTTAGTTGTTTTTTTCGACGTAGGACTATTGGTTGAATTCAGGTAGGACCACGTCTTCGAATTATTTTTTTTAGTTGCTATCCTTCTCTTTCTTTGTTTTTTTTTGTTTTTCTTTTTTTTTCTCTTTCAATATTTTTTTTTATAGATATTTAAGTTGGTAAACGTTTTTTTGGATTGGTGTTTTTTTTTCTCGTTCTCCCGGTTTAACTTTATATTGAACATCTGGTTGGTTAAATTTGTTCTTATATTGGTTTTTATTGCCATTATCTGGCATAAGGTATAATAAAATAGGCCTGCATGGAAACGAATGACACTGGTGGGGGTTCACCGGATCTCGTAATTTCATCCGATGATGAGACAGGCTCTGGTCTGTCCACTATTTCAATAGAACAAATTCAGAATTCTGATGCCATGGAGACTGGCGATCATGAAAACGATCCAGGGGTTCCCCATGTACGTTGTGTTGTTTCTTCCGGAATTGTTCCAATTAGTTCTTTGGTGAAAGAAACACGGTCCCAGCCCATGGTAAAAACTCCCTTGGCTACAAATTTATCTCAGCCTTGTATTTCCTCTCAGCCACCTGTATTCTCCTCTGTCCCTGGATCTTCTTCTAACCCGGTGAGCCCCCGCACGAAAGTTTATCCACCCGGATCTAAGGGTCCCTTTCTGGTTTTCTTTCGGCCCAAACCGAATGGAAAAAAATTAAACAAATTACAAATCGCAAATGATCTGGCAAAATCGTTTCGTGGGGTTCTGGAGATAGACTCACCCAGCCGTGACAAGCTGCGTGTCACGGTAAGTGACCGCGAACAAGCGAACAAGATCGCTAACTTTGAGCTCTTTACGCGGGAATATAAAACATATCTGCCTAGCCTCGAGATAGAGTGCTACGGAGTGGTCACCGAAGATAATTTAACCTGTGCTGCAATCATGTCTGGAGCTGGTGGGTTTAAAAATCGTGCCGTCCCACTGGTTCCAGTACTTGAGGCCGTTCAAATGAACAAGGCACAATCTGACGGCTCAAAACAACCGTCCAACTCTTTCCGGGTGACCTTCTCCGGCTCCGCTCTTCCGAGCGTTCTCGTGGTTGGGCTTCTTCGACTACCTGTTCGTCTCTACGAACCGAAGGTAATGCACTGTGCAAAATGTCAGCAGTTGGGCCACACCGCACTTTACTGTTGCAATAAACCACGTTGCAGTATGTGTGGCGAACAACACGCGGAGGGCTCCTGCAATACGGAGCCAAAATGTGCCACTTGTGGCGAATCTCCTCCCCACGAGCTCAGTGCATGCCCGAAGTATGTAGAGCGGGAGAAACATTCCATAAACTCCTTAAAACAGCGGTCAAGGCGATCTTATGCAGAAATGCTGAAAAAGATCGCCCCGGCTGCTGTTTCATTAGCCCAACCTTCCACTAGTACTAATATTTATGCAGCCCTGCCGGATAACGACCAAGGTTCTGACTCTGAGGGTGGTGTAGAGTACACTATAATTGAGACAGGGACGAAAAGGAAGCGAGCTGTTGCAAAACGGCACATGCAACAGCGAGCTTCTCAAAGCGTTCCTGTTGCTCAACCAGCTCTTCAAACCCCTCTGGTAAAATCAAGAAGGGGCGGAAACACCAAAAAGGTATCGCCTCCAGGTTTCAAATTTTCGGCTGGAGATTTTCCGTCACTTCCGGGAGCATCTAAAACCCCAGTTGCTCCAGTTTTTCGCCCAGAAACCCAACAACCTAGTCAACAGGAACGTCGGCAGAATCCAGTCGACCTTTCTGGAAAATTGACTCTTTCTGGGATAGTGGATATCATCTTCGAAACTTTGAATATCTCACCCGCTATAAGAAGTTTATTAAACATAGCACTTCCTTTTGTGAAACCTCTTCTGAAGCAACTGGCTTCAAACTGGCCGATTCTTGAATCTTTCATATCTTTCGATGGCTAATTTGTCCAGTGAGGTCGGAGATATGATAGAAGTCCTACAGTGGAATTGTAGAAGCTTAATTAAAAACATGGATGCTTTCAAATTTTTAGTTCACAGAACACGTTGTGACATATTTGCGCTCAGTGAAACATGGCTTACTTCCGATAAAGATATCTCCTTCCACGATTTTAATATTATTCGTTGTGATCGAGGGGATGGATATGGAGGGGTGATCTTGGGGATCAAAAAGCTCCATTCATTTTATAGAATTGATTTCCCCCCGATGAACGACACTGAAATAGTTGCAAGTCACGTTACTATAAAAGGTAAAAGTTTCAGTGTAGCCAGTGTGTACATACCGCCCAGCGCTAGAGTATCTCGAAGAGATCTTGCGGAAATATGCTGTGCTATGCCTGCGCCTTGGTTGATCCTAGGAGATTTTAATGCACACGGAACAGCCTGGGGGTCTCCGAAGGACGACAATCGCGCAACCCTGATATATGACCTCTGCGACTATTTCAACTTGACAATTTTGAACTCCGGGGAAGCAACGCGAATTAAACCTCCAGATCCTCCAAGCATGTTAGACCTCTCAATATGTTCGAATTCACTATCATTGGATTGCACGTGGAATGTAATTCAGGATCCCCATGGTAGTGATCATCTGCCAATCAAAATTTCAGTTACCAATGATTCGTGTCAGGCTCGCCAGATCGACGTCGCGTATGACCTTACGAAGCATATCGACTGGGGCAAATATGCTGAATTGGTCTCAGAGGGCGAGCAGTCGGTTGACGTTCTTCCGCCGCAGGAAGAATACCAATTCTTGTCCGGGTTAATCGTCGAAAGTGCTCTTCAAGCGCAGCGTAGGCCGGTTCCGGGAACTTCGATACGGCGAAGACCCCCCACACTGTGGTGGGATGAAGAATGTACCGGAGCCTATCGCGATAGGTCCGCCGCGTTTAAAATATATCGGAAGCGCGGTACACGGGAGAACTACGAGCGGTATTCCTCTCTTGACGAGATTTTCAAGAACCTCGTAAAGGCGAAAAAACGTGGTTATTGGAGGAATTTCGTCAACGGCTTATCGCGGGAGACGTCAATGCGGACTCTCTGGACGGTGGGAAGGAGAATGCGCAACGCGGTATCAGTAAATGAGGATCGAGAAAGCTCGCCTCGATGGATTTTCGATTTCGCAAAGAAAGTCTGTCCGGATTCGGTCCAAGTACAAGCGAATATTCGTCGTTATCCACCCGAAAGGAATGCGATGGATTCACCCTTTTCGATGCTAGAATTCTCTCTCGCGCTTCTATCATGTAACAACTCTGCCCCAGGAATGGATAGAATAAAGTTCAACTTGCTCAAAAGCCTCCCAGACGTCGCGAAGAGGCGCTTGTTGAATTTGTTCAATATATTCTTGGAAAGCAACACTGTTCCGGATGACTGGAGACGAGTGAGGGTTATCGCCATTCAAAAGCCCGGGAAGCCCGCGTCGGATCACAACTCGTACCGTCCTATTGCGATGTTGTCGTGCTTACGGAAGCTGCTAGAGAAGATGATTCTCCATCGGCTCGACACATGGGTTGAATCGAAAGGCCTTCTTTCAGATACTCAATTCGGTTTCCGCAGAGGCAAGGGAACGAGCGATTGTCTGGCGCTGCTTTCTACAGAAATTCAACTGGCCTACGCTCAGAAAGAGCAAATGGGTTCAGTATTTTTGGATATTAAGGGGGCTTTTGATGCAGTTTGCGTTGATGTCCTTTCAGACAAACTCCACGATTGTGGGCTTTCTCCGATTTTAAACAACTACTTGTACAACTTGTTGTCTGAGAAGCACATGTTTTTCTCTCATGGAACCTCGGCAACTTCACGAATTAGTTACATGGGTCTCCCCCAGGGCTCATGCTTAAGCCCTCTTCTTTACAATTTTTACGTCAGAGATATCGACGAATGTCTCGTGGAAAATTGCACGTTAAGACAGCTTGCGGATGACGCCGTGGTTTCTATCACCGGACCAGAGGCGGAAGCTCTGCAAGGACCATTGCAAGATACTCTGGACAATTTGTCTGCTTGGGCTGTAAAGCTGGGTATCGAATTCTCTCCGGAGAAAACTGAGTTAGTTGTCTTTTCTAGGAAGCGAGATCCAGCCGATCTAGAGCTTCAATTTTTGGGTAAGGAACTCTCTCAAGCTCTTTCACATATGTATCTAGGGGTCTGGTTCGACTCTAAAGGCACCTGGGGAAAGCACATTAATTATCTGTATCAGAAGTGCCAAAAACGAATCAACTTCATGCGTACACTCACCGGAACATGGTGGGGAGCCCACCCGGAAGATCTGATAAAGCTTTATCGTACAACGATACTGTCGGTTCTCGAATACGGTAGCTTTTGCTTTCAGTCCGCCGCGAAAACACACATCCTGAAGCTAGAGCGTATCCAGTATCGTTGTCTTCGGATCGCGTTAGGCTGCATGAACTCGACGCACACAATGAGTTTGGAGGTACTAGCAGCAGTACTCCCTTTATCAGATCGTTTCGTGGAACTGTCGTTAAGGTTCCTCATCCGCTGTGAGGTGCTGAATCCATTGGTAATTGAAAACTTTGAGAAGCTGATCGAACGAATTCATCAAACAAAGTTTATGACAGTGTACTACTCGTACATGACTCTGGAGGTTCACCCTTCATTGAACGTTCCCAACCGCGATTGCTTCCCAGACTTCTCCAATTCCACTATAGGTTTTGATCTGACCATGATGCAAGAAATCCGTGGAATCCCAGATCCGCTCCAATCGGAGCACATTCCAAAAATTTTTGCAAGCAAGTTTGGTCATATCAGTTGTGACAGAAGGTTTTTCACTGACGGGTCAAAAACAAATGATTCCACTGGATTTGGTGTATTTAATGAGCTTCATAGCGCCGCCTATAAACTTCAAAGTCCTTGCTCAGTATATGTCGCAGAATTAGCGGCTATACACTACGCATTAGAGCGAATCGCCTCTCTTCCCTCTGATCAATATTTCATTTTCACGGATAGCCTCAGTTCAATTGAGGCTATTCGTTCAATGAGGCCGGTAAAGCACTCCACGTATTTCCTAAGCGAAATACGATCATTTTTGAGTGCTCTATCGAATCAAGCATATAACATCACCTTGGTTTGGGTCCCTTCGCATTGCTCGATCCCGGGCAATGAGAAAGCGGACTCACTCGCCAAGGTGGGCGCTATGGAAGGCGATATTTATGAGCGTCATATCGTCTTTAATGAATTTTTTTCGATTGCTCGTCAGCATGCCTTGGTCAGTTGGCAACAAAAATGGGATGCAGGAGAGTTGGGCAGGTGGTTACATTCAATTCTCCCACAGGTATCGAAGACGGCGTGGTTCAAGGGGTTGGATATGGGTCGAGATTTTATCAAGATAATGTGTCGACTTATGTCCAATCACTACTCTCTGGGCTCGCATTTCTATCGAATAGGGCTCACAGATAGCAATCGTTGTAGCTGTGGTGCAGGCTATCAAGATATCAACCATGTTGTGTGGGAATGTCCCGAATACGGTATTGCCAGATCCGATTTATGTGCATCCCTCAGGGCCCGAGGGAAACCAGAAAAGGAAGACATTAGAGATGTGTTGGGTAAACTTGATCTTGAGTATATGAAGCTTGTGTACGACTTCTTGAAGCAAGCTGAAGTCTTCGTTTGATATCCCCGTCTTGTTGTTCCACTTGTCCACCTCGTGACTTTGTTTGATATACCCAGTCTTGTTGCTCCACTTGTCCACCTCGTGTCCCTTCGAAAATCGTCTGTTTGTATCGTTACAGGTTGTCTGTCCACTCTACGTTTGACCAGCAGCAATACGCCACACTTAGCTGTCACGTGTCAACGAAAAACCCCAACACCCTATCCTTTCCTCAAATATTTTTGTTCCCCCCTAACCTCGACCAAACCGCGAGTTTTTCGGTTCCCCAAAACTAACATAGTTTATAAGACAAAAACATGAAATTGTAAATAGTTTTAACTGAATTCGGCTCCGTTATGCCTGTTGGCGCATGAGCCTTAAATAAATGATTAAGTAAAAAAATAAAAAAAAAAAAAAAGTAATTAAAATGTAATCCATATTCAAGCGGAAAGTTCTTCCAAAATAGTTTCAAACGAGTTCAAATACCGGGTGTTCAAAATATATACTGAAGAGTGTCCAAATACATTGAAGTGCCCAAAACAGTGAAAACTGATGCTTCTAAAATCAGTTTCCGTATTATTTACCTCGCTAATACGACACCGACTGTTGTCGAATAACCGGGGTAAACTTTTAATTCGAAAAACTGGTCACCATACAACATCTTGCGCATTGAAATTTGGCAACTCTATTTTTGTTTTTGTTTTGATTTCCGGATTTGTTATGAAACATAATTTCAACAGATATTGCGGTGGTACGAAAGAAAAGCTAGTTCTTTCTACGATTGTTGCCATCCTTGTCGTGAACCAACACGTCCGATGCGCTCTGCAATGTCCGATTAACTAACGACTCATCTCGATTTTCTTTCGTTCACCGATCGCGGCATAGTTGAATGCCGCATCCAGCACTCGGCCGGCGTCGGAGGCTCTTCCGCTCTTCACACGCATTCTCTCTTCTCTTTTTCAACCGAATAACAGTTGGCGTCGTTCGATTGAAATGTCTATTCGCCTTGACGGAGGCTCTCTGAGAGAATTGCGCTTGCGTGAAAACATTTTTTTTTAACATGGGAAAGGATAGGAGCTGCATTTTCAAATGCTTCTAATTCTTTATAGAAATTTTTTCAAGCAAAACGTTCTTAATGTTATCGAATGAGATTTTGATACGCTATATTATAGACATAACATTGTGATTTAAAAACTTTTGTCTAAAACCAGTTATAATGTAGCTAATTGAAAGTATATTGCAAAACATTATTACTTTTTTCAATCTGAAGTCCCTAAAATATTTTAGAAGCATTTGAAAATGCAGCTCCTATCCTTTCCCATGTTAAAAAAATTGATTTCACGCACAGCGCAATTCTCTCAGAGAGCCTCCGTCAAGGCGAATTGTGCCTTGCAAGATAAATCCGCGAAACGCGTTTGTCTTCTTCTTTTCCATCATGTTGCAAAAATATGACCGCACCACTATGAGCGATCTGATGGTCAGAAAATCTGCATGCGGCGCTTATATCAAATCCACATGAGGCTGCGGCGATATAGCCGCGACGAGATGCACGCGATACAGACGCAATGTGGAAATGGAAAAGATGAAGCCGCATCCCCCTGCAGCATCACTAAATAACATCACGATTATTAAACACAAAGCCGACGAGGTGATGCGTATGCGTATTTGAATCAATGTCGCGATAAATATTATTACGATTTCTGGCCACCTGAGTTGCCATTGTGTAAACTTTTGTTTTGATATGAACGGCCTGAAGGCTGCTGCGATGCTGCTGGGTGGGTGACAGTATCTGTTCGATTTTGACATTGCGTCTGTATCGCGGGAATCTCCTCGCGGGCATATCGCCGCCGCCCAATGTGGATTTATTATGAGCGCCGCAATACACAAATTCAAATGTTCATTGACAAGACGCTGCCAAAGCAAGCCAAACGAATTAAAGGCACAGAGAACAGACGTCCAAGCTCATGTAGTGCAGTTGTGTAAAGCATTGCAACGGTTGTTTTGAAATAACTGGGAATGTGGCCATTACGCGGCGCTGTCACATTTTGAATCGGGGTACAAATTTGCCGTTGTTTTAGCTTTTGGCGCTAGTGTCACCAAGTGTGCACGATAGTATAGTTCCACCAAGAGAATGTGTTGTTTTTACTTGGAAAACAATAATTGAATTCTTGTTCAAATTGTTTATTATTGAAAATAATGAAACTAATTATCAATGGGTTGCTCAAATTTTGTTGCTGGATTAGTGAAATAATCATAAACATCTTGTTATTTAAGCATATATAGCTCAGAATCTGAGTAGGAAAATTTAAAGGTGCGCTAGTGAAATATTTCTTCAGAAAGCGCCATCATGGTGTCGAAACAAGTTTTTGAGTGGGAAAGTCACCGTCGATGTCGCTACTGAGCTTGTTTTTTTCTTTACACAAGATTTTCAAGCAATTTTGTTCGAGCATGTTCGTCTGTTCTCTGTGTTAAAGGGTAGTACGCACCTGATAAGTACTGTGGAAAAATATAGGCCAAGGAACGGTCAAGAAATGATTTCGCTGTTAAAATTTCTTGAGCGGTCCGCAGCTGGAAAGAAATGAAAATTGTGTAACGCTCGTAACGCCTGCCGGGCAAATCAAATGGAGCTGTCACTTTTCCGTGCGGAAAAATATTCCGTTCAATTATTTCTCAAGGAAAAGTGACATTTCTTCCTTACTTGCCGGCTGCGAACTGCTCAAGTAATTTTGATGCGGAATCATTACTTGTCCTATCTTTTTGCACATTACGTACGAAGTGGAAACTACCCGCATAAACGATAACCATAAGATTTGCTTAAGCGCCTATTCGGGATACAGTTCGAACAGTATGCGGTATTGTTGAACCGTCTACATTACGGTGCGTGTATTGTGTTGGTTTATTAGGGTAGCCATTACAGTGAAAAAACTGCCTTTTGTTTCCCGAAAAATGATGACGGATGCTTGAGCCTTCAAACAAGTCATCGCTAATGCATCCCATCGCATTGATTTCGCAAACCTCCTGTCAAGTATATTTTTCAAGCTGCCATGGAATACAACTGAGAGATCACAGTCTATTAGTTATAAACGATCATCGAATAGACAAGAAAACATTTGAACATTTAAAGCGAATCATGTCTCTCTATAATAAACAATGCCTATGTATTAATTGAACGAATTTTCACATATTTCTATTGCGTTCTTTATGGGTATGCGTATATTATTATATTATAATATTATTTCATAATCGGATTCTCCACCCAAAAAAATAGTCGAAATCCAAAGTTTCATAATTTTTGGAGTCGGGGAACTATTTTTAAAATGCATTCAAAGTTTGTATGGGGAATTTTATTTGTTCGGGTTGAACTGTCATTTTATCCACGAAAATTAAAACTGTTTTGTTAATTTAACCATCAAAACAAAGGTATTGAAATCGAATAAAATTACGTTACACTCAGAAAAATGAGTTCTTTCAATTAGCAATAGTTTATACACTAACAACCCAATTCTTTGATATAGTGCAGGATATGTGAAAATGCTGTTATACTAAGTAAACAAATGAATAAATAAATGAAAGTCACAGCAGTATGTTATTTTTTTTGAGTAGGTTTCTTCGAAAACTCCTGGAAAACTCTTCTCCCATTCTCTCCTTTTTTATATAGAATGCGAAAACTGCTGATCAATCAACAGGTGGTTCCTCGGGTAATGTGGGGATCGACCCACTAAAAACTCATTCTCTCTCTTCCTTACCTTCGCGGTACGCCCGTCAGGGATGACTTTGAGAAGGGGAGTACGCTCTAACACAGAGAACAGACGAACATGCTCGAACAAAATTGCTTTAAAATCTTGTGTAAAGAAAAAACAAGCTCAGTAGCGACATCGACGATGACTTTCCCACTCAAAAACTTGTTTCGACAACATGATGGCGCTTTCTGAAGAAATATTTCACTAGCGCACCTTTAAATTTTCCTACTCAGATTCTGAGCTGTATTTGCTTAAATAACAAGATGTTTATGATTATTTCACTAATCCAGCAACAAAATTTGAGCAACCCATTGATAATTAGTTTCATTATTTTCAATAAGAAACAAGTTGAACAAGAATTCAATTAATGTTTTCCAAGTAAAACCAACACATTCTCTTGGTGGAACTATACTAGCACAGAGAACAGACATCCAAGTCCAGTTCCGAAACTGTGTAAGGAATTTAACGGCCATTTGAAATCGGCAACACAAGTGGCAATAGCGTGGCGCTGCAATCGGTTAATTTTCCATACTAATTTAATTCACCACTTGAAATGTTTCAATTCACCACTGACTGTGGCAATATGGTGTTTGGTGGCGTTAGTGTTGTCATCGTGTATTGGTTTGCAACCTTACTCAAGTAAAGATTCAAATCCTTCCACAACCTTCCGAATGAAATTTGTTCTAGCCTTGATGTCTGTTCTCTGTGATACTAGGGTGCACACTTGATGACACTAGCGCCAAAAGGTAAAACAACGGCAAATTTGTACCCCGATTCGAAATTTAACAGCGCCGCGTAATAGCCACATTCGCAGTTATTTCAAAACAACCGTTGCAATGCTTTACACAACTGCACTACATGAGCTTGGACGTCTGTTCTCTGTGACTCTAATAGTAAGCGTTCCACCAGCTACCGCATTAAGGGGCTGTCCATAAACCACGTGGTCGTAAGGGGGGGGGGGGGGGGGTTCGGCCTATGAGCATTTTGTATGGACGAATAAAAAATTTTGTATGGACAAATGACCACGGGGGGGGGGGGGGGGGGTTGAGAAGTCCCAAAAAAATGACCACGTGGTTTATGGACAGCCCCTAAGTTGTTCATTGGCTCGGGTCCTGGCTAGAAGCGAAGGCGGGCGGATCAACTTGCAGACCCATCATCTGATTATTGATGTCGAGGTTGCGTACGATTCAGTGAAGAGAAACGTGTTATGGCAGATTATGGTCGAACATGGTTTTCCGGTGAAATTATAAGACTGAAATACGTGCCAAGTAGAGGGTGTAAGGGTGTAAATTGTGAAGAGAACAAAACAGGGCAGGCTGTGGTGGGTTGGGCACGTAGCTCGTATGCAGGAGAAACGACACACTAAAATCATATTCAGCAGAGAACCAGGAAAAGGCCGTCCACTTCGTGGAAGACCTAAGGACTCCAAACGTTCGGGTGACTGGAAACGATTGGGCCAGGACCGAGACTAGTGGAGATGGCTGCTCCATTAGGCATAGACTCCCCGCTACGAATTGTAGCCCATCAAGTATCAAGCACAGAGAACAGACGAACATGCTCGAACAAAATTTCTTGAAAATCTTGTGTAAAGAAAAAAACAAGCTCAGTAGCGACATTGACGGTGACTTTCCCACTCAAAAACTTCTTTCGACACCATGATGGCGCTTTCTGAAGAAATATTTCACTAGCGCACCTTTAAATTTTGCTACTTAGATTCTGAGCTGTTTTTGCTTAAATAACAAGATGTATATGATTATTTTTCTGACCCAGCAACAAAATTTGAACAACCCATTGATAATTACTTTCATTATTTTCAATATGAAACAAGTTGAACAAGAATTCAATTAATGTTTTCCAAGTAAAACTAACACATTCTCTTGGTGGAACTATACTAGGGTGCACACTTGGTGACGCTAGCGCCAAATAGTAAAACAACGGCAAATTTGTACCCCGATTCGAAATTTGACAGCGCCGCGTAATGGCCACATTTCCAGTTATTTCAACAACCGTTGCAATGCTTTACACAACTGCACTACATGAGCTTGGACGTCTGTTCTCTGTGTATCAAGTAAGTACATGGGAATTTGAATGATATCCAGTCCTTCGTTCCGCAGGTCATTTTATCGTGCTCGATTTGGCTCAAAATCACAGAGAACAGACGTCCAAGCTCATGTAGTGCAGTTGTGTAAAGCATTGCAACGGTTGTTTTGAAATAACTGGGAATGTGGCCATTACGCGGCGCTGTCAAATTTCGAATCGGGGTACCAATTTGCCGTTGTTTTACCTTTTGGCGCTAGTGTCCCCAAGTGTGCACCCTAGAATAGTTCCACCAAGAGAATGTGTTGGTTTTACTTGGAAAACATTAATTGAATTCTTGTTCAACTTGTTTCCACAGAGAACAGACATCCAAGTCCAGTTCCGAAGCTGTGTAAGGAATTTAACGGCCATTTGAAATCGGCAACACAAGTGGCAATACCGTGGCGCTGCAATCGGTTAATTTCCCATACTAATTTAATTCACCACTTGAAATGTTTCAATTCACCACTGACTGTGGCAATATGGTATTTGGTGGCGTTAGTGTTGTCATCGTGTATTGGTTTGCAACCTTACTCGAGTAAAGATTCAAATCATTACACAACCTTCCGCATGAAATTTGTTCTAGCCTGGATGTCTGTTCTCTGTGTTGTTTCTTATTATAGACACTACACCACAGAGAACAGACGAACATGCTCGAACAAAATTGCTTGAAAATCTTGTGTAAAGAAAAAACAAGCTCAGTAGCGACATCGACGGTGACTTTCCCACTCAAAAACTTGTTTCGACACCATGATGGCGCTTTCTGAAGAAATATTTCATCCGCGCACCTTTAAATTTTGCTACTTAGATTCTGAGCTGTTTTTGCTTAAATAACAAGATGTGTATGATTATTTTACTGACCCAGCAACAAAATTTGAACAACCCATTGATAATTAGTTTCATTATTTTCAATAAGGAACAAGTTGAACAAGAATTCAATTAATGTTTTCCAAGTAAGACTAACACATTCTCTTGGTGGAACTATACTAGGGTGCACACTTGGTGACACTAGCGCCAAAAAGTAAAACAACGGCAAATTTGTACCACGATTCGAAATTTGACAGCGCCGCGTAATGGCCACATTCCCAGTTATTTCAAAACAACCGTTGCAATGCTTTACACAACAGCACTACATGAGCTTGGACGTCTGTTCTCTGTGGTTGTTCATTTTCCCTGGAGGCTCGGGTCCTGGCTAGAAGCGAAGGCGGGCAGATCAACTTGCAGATCCACCACAGAGAACAGACGTCTATCTTCGCTTTCTGCCTTGTGTAAAACTTTGTAACGGTCATTTCAGAGTATGTGGTG
>NC_085136.1:53149047-53220235 GCF_035046485.1 Aedes albopictus
ATTTTAATTTAGGCAGAAGATTCTTCGAAAATTTTCTCAGTAATTCTGTCGGAAATTTTCCAGAGATTGCTTTGAGATTTTCCCTCTAGAAAAATTCCAAGGATTTCCGGTGGGAAACGCCCTTAGGAATTTCCTCGGAAATTCTTCCAGAAATATCCTCATGAGCTCTTCAAGACATTTTATGAGGAATTTCTAATGAATTTCCATTACGAATTTTCTCTCTTTTTTAATAAAAATTATTCAGAAGTTCCTCTGATAATTTCCCAAGGAGATATTTCAGAAATTTATCCCGGAGCTATTCCTAGAATCACACCAAGAATTCTGTAGAAAGTTTAATCAGGATTTTTCCAAAGATATCCATTATAAATTGCCCCCAGAAGTTTTTTTTTAAAGTAATTTTTATTTTTTTTAAATATCCACAGAAATTGCTCCAGGAAATTCCTCAGAAAATTCTTAAGAAAATCCCACTGTTAATTCTCTAGAAATTTTCACAGGAAGTTCCTTAGGATTTCCATTAGTACTTTCAAAAGGAATACTTTCTGATTTTCCCCAGGAAGTTTATCAGAATTCGTTTCCAGGAACTCATCTAGGAATTTTATCAGAAATACCTTCCGGAATTCTCTCGAGAAATTTCTCCAGGATTTCTTTCAAAAACTTACCCGGAAGTTCCTCCGAAAACTTTTCTCAGGAATTCTTTCGGAAATTTCCCAGAATTTTTTTCAAGATTACCCCTCTAAAAATTTTCCAATGATTTACAACAGGAAATGCCCTCAGGAATTTCCCCAGAAAATACTCCAGAAATATCCTTATGAGCTTTTTGCCAGGAATTGGAGATTTTCTACACTAATTTGTTATCAGAAGTTCCTTTGATAATTTCCCCAGGAATTCTTTCACAAATTTATCCAGGAGCTACTCCAAGAATTTCTTCTGGAATTTTGTCGAGAATTTCGCCAGGAATACTTTCATGTATTTTTCAGTTACTCGGGAATTCCATTTGAGAATTTCAAAAGGAATTTTTTTCCGATATTTCTTAGGATTTTTTCAGGAAGTTTTTTTAAAATTCCTTCAAGAGTTCTTCCGAGACTCCTGCAGGAATATTCCTATTACAAAAATGTCCTTCCTTAGGAATCCTTTCAGAAATTTCCTATGAAAATAGTTGAAGAATTTCTCCAAAAATCCCCCAAGAATGTCTAAAGAGATTCCTGTAGAAATTTCCCCAGAATTTATTTCTAAAAATGTGCCTGGAAATTTCCCCAAGAATTGCTGCAGAAAATTTCCTTCGGGAATTACTTCAGTAATTACTGTAGACATTTTTCAGGAATTTTACTAGAACTACCAGAATGAATGCTTCCAGGAATTTTCCCAGGAATTCCTTAAAGAATTTTCGCAAAACAATGTTTTCCTAGGAAGTGATCTAGGAATTTCTAAAGAAATTAAACTGAATTAAATTTTCCAAGCACTTGTTTCACAAACTTCCCCTGGAATTGCTTCAAGAATTCCTCCAGAAATTCATTAGGAAATTTTCTCAGAAATTCCGCCAGGAAATTTCCCCAGAAACATATTCAAGAATCACCCCCCTCCCCCCACCAAATTCCTCTTAGAATATCTTCATATTTTTTTCCCGGGAATTTCTTTATGAATTTCGCCAAAAAATCTTTCAATTCCACAAAGACTCATCTAGGAAATTCCATTAAAAAGAATCCGTAGAAATTGTCCCAGGCATTTCCACAAGAATACCTTTAGAATTTTTCATTTATCTTCATAAATTTCCTTAGGAATTCCTTCAAGAAGTTTGGCAGGAATCTATCCAAAAATTGCCTCAGAAGTTCCTTCGAAATTTCTCTGACATTCCTTTAAGAATTCCACCAGGTTTTACATAAGGAAAGTAAAATGAAATTCTTGCAAGAATTCCTCGAAGAATTTCGCCAGAAATTTCTTCAGGAATACCTGCAGGGATTTCTCTTGGTATTTCTCCATAAATTTTCCAGAAATTCCTTCTAGATCGTCATAAGGAAATCCAATACGAATCTTTTCAGAATTATTTCAGGGAATTCTCTGGCGCACTATTGTAAAAACTCAAATTAAAATCAAGGATAATACCGTTTGGTACCTAATAAAACCGAGAATAGTACGTGATTTGCGCCTAATACGCTGTGGATCTTAACGTCATACATCCCTGTAAGTATTCCTCCACAATTTCACCAATTCGTAGAAAAATTCCTACAGCAAATCGTATTGCGTTCTCCTCTCCAAACACGAGCCAAATTTTCCCGGATCAATGGCAATAAATAAGAAACCAGAAAACACGAAACCTAACAAGCGTGTTTGACCACATACCGCACTCGGCCACTTCTGTGCCAGAGCCGATAGGTGATGAGAAATGAGCGTCCTTGTTCACAGTGGAAGGCGTAAGCCAGCCAGCAACGTTTGGTTCTGGCCAAGAAGTATTGGTTTTCCCCGGAAGCCCCCTAACTGGCTTCATTGGAACAAGCTCTGTACCTCCTGCGTGTTCAAGTAGGTGGCTTAACAGCTTCGGATTTTCCAGGCACGCTTTCATGCTCGTCGTTGTCATCGTCTTCGGAGCAGCAAATTAATCTTCTCGAAGCCCCATCGACCACCACCTCGTTTGGATGGGCGCCAGCTGGGGATTCCGTCCGGTTTGATTTTATTGATGTTTGGCTTCCGCTAATCGGTGCACAGCGGTGCGGTGCTGGTGCCACCATGTATCTAACTAGTGATGTACTCTCTAATGTCCAAATGCAACCACGCGATGTCGGTCCGGCAGAGATTAAGCGCTTTGTAATCGGTTGAATCAATTTACAGTCCCACTGCGGCGGCGGTGGCAAGGGAGGTCGATGAAGCATCCTGCCATATCGAAAATCGGGGATTATCACCCGGGCCACATGCAAACACATACGGATATACAACACACATGTACTGGCTAGTGGAAGTCGCCCGTCACACCCATAGCATATGCTATAGGGTGTGGTTTCTCAAATGTGTTCAAAAATAATAACTTATTATTTTTTGAGAACCAAATTACTAAAAAAAGACAACTTTCAAGTTTTGATAAAAATATTGAGATTTTGAGGTTGTTTTAAAATTCTATCGAAAATTGCGTTGTGATTTTTTTTTTCGAAATAAGGAGCTTTTTTGAACATTTAAAATAAATGAATGAATTTCCATTTCGATTTCCTAAGAATTTGGTGAAGAAATTTGCCAACAAATTATCAAGTTTACGTGTATGGAAATTGTACCGTGGGGTGCCCTAATTTCGCGCGGGCCCAAATTTCGCTCACTGATAATATTTAGAGAACATAATCATAGAACTAATCGTTGCATTGTCCAAATTTTACTTTAGATAGTATAGTTAAAATGGAATTTGTACAATTTCACAATTGTTTTTATGATTATGATGTCTAAATATGATCAGTGAGCGAAATTTGGACCCGCTCGAAATTAGGGCACCCCACGGTACCAGGAAATTTTGAAAAATATGGAAAAGAGTTGATTGATTGATTTGTCTTTATTAGAGAGACTTTCAGCCCTTGGCTGGTTCGTCTCTTTATGGAAAAGAGTTTCTAAATTGTTCGGAGTCATTTCCAAAAGAATTGACTCAGCCAATTGGCGAAAACCCATGTAGTAAGAACCATGAAGTCGTATGTATTCAGCTTGAAAATGCTGAAGGTAACGGATTTGATTCCCGATAGGTCCAGCTTCTTTTTGCAATAGAATATTTTTGACTTCCTTAGACATACAGACATACAGACATACAGATTCCAGCGGCTGAATATGAAACGCTGTATCGCGTCAGCTATACCTAAGGTGGCAGCCCCACCAACGCGATGTATGCAAAGCGACCCCGGTAAGGTAGCCTGTCGAAGCCTTTCAACACTACGAAAAATGAAGTAAGAAATAGAATATGCGAACGATACTCTCGGAAACCGACCCGGTAATGAAGTAATGACTATGATTGGAAATCCGGTACCTGGAACGTCAGGACCTTAAATGAACCTGGACGAGTGAGCCTTTTGGCTCGTGAATTGCAGAAAGTTGGTGTGTGCGTGGCTGCTATACAGGAAGTGCGGTGGCCCAAAACTGTTGAACGTGAATTCAGGGCGGTGGATCCCGTCGCCAACACATCGTTCAAATATAACATCTACCACAGCGGCAGCGATAAGGCAGAACATGGGGTCGGATTCATAGTGATCGGGAAACAGATGAAGCGAGTTATGAGGTGGAAGCCAATCAACGAGCGGATCTGCTTATTGAGGATCCGGGGCAAATTCTTTAACTACAGCCTGATCAATGTCTATGTGCTGACGAACAAGAAAACCGATGATGTGAAGGATGCGGTTTATGAATGTCTTGACAAGACCTATGGAGAATGCCCAATACAGTCAGGTTTTTTTTTTTACGCGGGAGATACGTACCGCGTAAAAAAAAAACTCAGTTCAAAATTCAAAAAACCGCGTAAAAAAAGTCTCACCATTTCTCGACGAATCATGCAAAAATAAGACGATGAAATTTTTTTTTTGTATGGAGTTTTCATTTACGCGGCCGCGTAAATGAAAACCGCGTAAAAAAAGACCTGACTGTACACGACGTTAAGATTGTCATCGGTGACGCCAATGCACAGGTCGGAAGAGAGGACTTTTCCGTCCAATCATCGGTACAGAGAGCCTTCACTCCGTCACTAATGACAACGGCCTGAGATTAGTCAACTTTGCTGCCGCCAGGGGGATGGCCTTTAGTAGCACCTACTTTGCATGCAAGGATATCCGCAAGCACACCGGGAGACACCCAAACGGCGAGACTTGCAACCAAATCGACCATGTGCTGGTAGATGGCCGACATTTCTCGGACGTAATTGATGTTAGAACTTTTAGAGGCTCGGTTATCAACCGTGTCGGACTCTAGGAACCGGCGATCGATACGTTTCAACATCCAGCGGTTTTCAGCAAACGGTACGGTAGCTGACTATCACCAGAAGTTGGACGAGCGGATAAGTGAGATCAACGAGAGCGATAATCTCAACACTCTGTGGGAGTCTATCCACGGAGCGATGAGTACAGCAGCACGGGAGGTGATAGGTACTGCTCAAAGACGACCTTGAAACGGGTGGTTCGACGAGGAGTGCCCGAGGGTAACGGACGAGAAGAATGTTGCCAGAAGCCGGATGCTGGTGTCGGGGACCCGGCAGAGCAGGGAGCGATACAGGGAAGCAAGAGTAGCCGAAAAACGAATCCACCGCAAAAAGAAAAAAGAGCACGAGGAAAATGTGATTGCTCAGGCGCAAGAGAGTATGCAACAGAATGATATGCGCAGATTTTACGAAACTGTCAATGGCGTGCGGAGAAAAACAGCGCCTTCTCCCGTCATGTGCAACGACCGTAATGGAAACTTGCTGACAGACAAGACAATGATGGCTGACAGGTAGAGAGAGCACTTCGAGGTATTGTTGAACGGTGGGAGTGGAAGAGCGACGGACAGAATTCGAATCGACGACGACGGACAAGCTGTGGAACCTCCAACGCTAGACGAGGTCAAGATAGCCATTAGGGGACTGAAGAACAACAAGGCTGTTGGGAAGGACGAACTCCCGGCCGAGCTTCTCAAGCACAGTAGTGAGCAGCTGTATCAACTCCTTCACCGTATTATATTGAAGATATGGGAGGAGGAGGAACTGCCTGCTAGTTGGTTGGATGGTCTCATTTGCTCTCTTTTCAAGAAAGGGCATCGACTGGAGTGCGCGGAAGAGGAATAACACTCCTCAATTCAGCGTACAAAATTTTGACCGGAGTTCTGTTCCACAGGCTGAGGTCGATTGAGGAGTTCTTCGTCGGCGAATATCAGGCAGGATTTCGTGAGGGCCGATCAACGACGGACCAGATGTTCACCCTGCGGCAGATTCTCGATAAATTTCAAGAGTACAACTTGCAGACCCATAATCTGTTTATTGATTTCAAGGCGGCGTACGATTCAATAAAGAGAAACGAGTTATGGCAGATTATGATCGAACATGGTTTTGCGGCGAAGATTAGACTGATTTGTGCGACGCTTGACGGATCGAAATTAAGTGTACGGGTTGCGGATGAAATTTCGTCATCGTTCGTAACCTTTGACGGACTGAAGCAGGGCGATGCTCTTTCGAACTTACTGTTCAACATAGCACTGGAAGGAGCGATAAGGAGAGCTGGTGTGCACAGGAGCGGAACCATTGTCACGAAGTCGCATATGCTCCTGGGCTTCGCGGACGATATCGACATCATCGGAATCGACCGTCGGGCCGTTGAAGAGGCGTTCGTACCTTTTAAGAGGGAGACTGCGACGATTGGACTTACGATCAACACCACAAAGACTAATTACATGATTGCTGGTGTTCAACGTCGGTCCAGCCGTGGTAGTAGTGACGAAGTGGCGCTAGGTGGGGAAAAGTTTGAAGTTGTGGATGAATTTGTTTATCTTGGTACTCTAGTGACGTGCGATAATGATGTTACCCGCGAGGTGAAAAAACGGATTGCGGCTGCAAATCGGGCCTTTTTCGGTCTGCGAAACCAGCTGAGGTCCCGCAGGCTGCAAACGAAGACAAAACTCGCGTTGTACAAGTCTGTGGTTCTCCCGGTCGCTTTATACGGCCATGAAACGTGGACGTTAAAAGAAGTTGATCGGACAGCCTTTGGAGTCTTCGAACGTAAAGTGCTGCGAACAATACTCGGCGGTAAACTGGAGGACGGCATTTGGCGGCGTCGCATGAACTACGAATTGTACCAGGTATATAAAGAGATGGATATGGTGAAGCGAATACAACACGGCAGGCTGCGGTGGGCTGGACACGTAGCTCGTATGCCGGAGGAACGACAAGCTAAAATTATATTCAGCAGAGAACCAGGAAGGGCTCGTCGGCTTCGTGGGAGGCCGCGCACACGTTGGCTTTTGCAGTTGAGGAGGACCTAAGGACTCTAAACGTTCAGGGCGATTGGAAGCAATTGGCCCAGGACCGAGGCCAGTGGAGGCGGATACTTCATTCGGCGTAGACTCACCGCTACGAGTTGTAGCCCATCAAGTATCAAGTAAGTAATCTCCGAATGACATTCTTGGATGCATAAATTCCATGAAATCTCCAGAAGTTCCTCCAGATATTTTACCAAGAATTCTTCTACAAAAAAAATATGCTTAAGAAACTCCTCCATAGATTATTTCAGAAATTTCTCTGGTGAATCTTTCAGATTACCATCCATGGATTCCACACTTTCTAACAGCGTTTTATTTTTAGAAAATGAAGAGTCAAGAATTATTTCAGGAATTGGTCCAAGTAACCTTTACAGAAGTTAAAGTATTTCTTCAGACATTGTTTCAGGGATTCCTCCAAAAATATCTTCATGAATTTCTTTGGGAATTCTTTCAGAACATCCTCAACGAATATTGATAAGAGATTTCTCTTGGTTTTTTTTTCTAAATATGTGTCAATAAATCCTTGCAGGAATTCCATCATGTGTTTATGAGAGAGAGTTTCCAGAAATTTCTTTAGCAACTATTGCTAGAACTATTTCAGAAAATTCCTTGGGATTGTTCAACATAATCTTGCAGGGATTCATTCAAGACAATCTCCAGGGATTTCTTTAGGAATTTGATAGACAATAATTTCTACGAGTTATCTTACAGAAATTCCTCCATGAATTCCATCTAAAACTTACTCAAGAATTCCTTCTGAACTATCGCTTAAGACTTCATCGGTAGTTTAAGGATTTTTCATGAATGTCAGTAAGAGATTACCTCAAACATTTTTTCATTGATTTTTTTTGATTTTCGGAATTTTCAGAGAATTTTCGACGATTGCTTCGGAAATTCATTCAAGGGTCCTCCAGGAGTCCTTTAGAAAATTTCGTCAGAGGTTACCGATGAAATGCCTAGGTTTCTTTTTGGAGCTCGTCCTGTGGTTCTGTGGATCTTCAGAAATATTTCCCGGTACATATTCCTTTTGAATTCCGAGAATTCTTTGAAACATTCATCCACAGATATTTACAAAAGTATTTTTTGAAATTACATAAAACATGTATAAAACAGTATTCTTCGAGAGTTACCTGAAGGAATTTCTGTGGAAATGTTTAAAAATTCTCAGTTGCGATTAAATTTCATTGAAACAATTTCAGAAGCAATCGTTGGACGAACTCCTGCAGAAGTTGCTGAGGAATACCTGGAGAAACTCCTGCAATTCACCACAAAAGTTCAGTCAATAGGGTACAGTGGCTTAGTTTCAATAACAAAGGGGTAGAAAAAAAAACTCCTGGGATGTTTTTTTAGGGATTTGTAAAAGAATTTTATGAGAAATTTTTGGAAAATTTTAGGGAAAAAATCCAGGAATTGAAAATCCCTGATGGCATTTGTAAAGGGCATCTATGAGCAATTTCTGAATTGAATTATGAAGAAGTTTCTGAAGGAATCCTTGAAACAAATTCTCCGGAAATCCGTGCAGAAATTGCAGACAAAAGTACTAGAGGAATTCTTGAATAAATCTCCAAATGAATTTTTGAAGGATGATTTGGAACGAACCCTAGGAGAACACCTGTAGATATTTCTGGATTCTTAAAAGAATTTCTTGCACAATGTTTGAATGGTATTAGTGGATAAAACTCCCTAATACAATTTCCCTAGAGGAACTTGTGAAGTATTCTTGAAGGAATCGCCAAAATAAATTTAAAAAAATATTATTTTTTTTTCAAGGAATATCTTAAGCAATTCCTGAACAACTGGAGAATGTTGTGCAGTAATTCCAAGAAGAATTTCTTGAGCTATTCCTGGAGAAACGTCAAGAAATAAATTCTGAATTGATTTCTAAAAGATCTCCTAAAAGATTCTTTGATGGGATTGTTTAAGGGTCACCGGAAATTTATTATTATTATTATCTTTATTATAGAGACTTTCAGCCGATTGCAAGTTCATTTCCGAGAGGGGGGGTCAACGGAAAAAAGTTCTGAAAAAATCCTTGAAGGAAGGATTCTATGATTCTCTAGAGAAGTTTACGATCCCACCCGTGGAGGAATATCTGAGGATCTTCTAGGTGGCCCCGTGGAGGAACTTCTCGAAGAATCTATTGAGTATTTTCTGAAGAAACAACTAAAAGAATCCGTGGATAAATTCCTGAAAAGAATTCTAACAGAATTCCAATAAAAAATCAGATTTTACCATAACACCACTGGTCTAAACTTAGTTTTAGAAAATATTATCCTTTGAAAACACGTGCGATGTTGTGAATTTCTATCTCGAGGGATCATTTATAAATTTCCTAGTAAACGTCCTCAAGTATTCTTTCTAAAATGTATAGCTTAATTTTTATGAGGATAATTTTAATTGTTACTTCTAATTACTACGCATGTACGCATTAAGCCTTTATTACAAAATATATGAAAATTATCACGGTCATACCCAATCGTGAAACTTTTTTTTTATTCAAAATCGAAAAACTGCAAAAATTTTTAAACATGTTTTTCTTCATTATAGGCTGTTTAACGTCTACTTTTATATATTTTGTGCTATTTCAGATTTATTTCGCAATGTTTCACAAAATTCATTATTGAAACGAAATGAATACCATGAATTTCAGTGAATAGTGATTTGAATGCCTTGCGATAAAACTGAAACAATCATCAAGTAATTGTCTTAAGAGTTCCAATAGTACTAACAGAAAGACTTCATAAATAAATTGCTTAAATAACTGCTGTAAGAACTGACAAGAAATGGGCGGAGAATTTTCAAAAAAAAAACCTTCAAAATAAATTTCCAGAGACGTTCAGGAAGTAATTACCAATGATATTGTCAGAAAACTTTCAAAGGAAAAGCCGCTGGAAGTATTGGATATATTAAAAAACTAATTGCCCAATTCGATATAACGTACACTAATTTTTTCCCCAAATTGCGCTAATTCCAGGTAACAAGGTTAGTACTGCAAGAAAACATTGGTTTGAGTGGTTTCGTTGCTTATCTGAGGGTTATTCCTGGGAAAAATTAAAATTTTCAATGTTGTACGTTATATCAAAGCAAAATGTACGTTATATCGAATTCGCTATATCGAGGGTACGCTATATCGAGGGTACGTTATATCGAAGAATACCTGTACATGAGACTCGGCTCTGCGGGCCTCGGATCTAAAGTCGGTTTTTCGAGCGGTATTTATACACTTCTTATGGATGTAAGAAGGATAAAAAAGTATTTAAAGAAATGCATTTCAGCATCAAACAAAAAAAAAAATACATTTTTTTAGAAATTTTACAAACAATTCCTTTAAAAATTCCGAAATTGCTGGAGGATTTCCAAAAGATTTGAGATTTCTAAAAAAAAAACGACGTTATTTGAATTGCCGAATGAATTTTCAAAGCATACCTCAAAGGAATTGCTGAAGGAAATTCTAAAAACTTGCTTTAAATTGCAATTGAATTGCCTATCAGATTCCCAATAGAATTTTCAAAAAAGTTGCTGATAAAATTTCCAATGATATGACCGAAGCGATTTCCTAGAGAAATTGCATCCCAAAGAGGCTGCCGTAGGAATACCTGAAAAATCAGCAGGGAGTTGTCTGAAGCGTTCTGATATGAGTTACAAAATGAAAACATTAAATGAATGCTCAAAGAATTCTCAAAGGTTTGAAAGGCGAAGAAATTCTCAAAAAAAAACCTTACGAAGAAGTTTCCAGAGACGTTTCCGAATTAAGTACCAAAAGCATAACCGGAGTGATTTCCAAAGGGTTAATCGGTGGAATTATGGGAGAAATTTAAAAAATAATTGCCAAGAAAATGAAACCGCTTGAGAAACTCCCAAAATGATCAGCAAGGAAACTTAGAAAAAAAAATCCAGAATGATGAAATTAAAAAAAAATCAAGTTACTTCTAAAAAAGCTGCCGTTGAAGTTTCCAATGAAATTTTGGAATGATGTACTGTTTTTTTAAAGAAATTTTGAAACATGTTACTTCAAAGCGATTGCTGAAATCGATCCGAAAGAATTTATCAAAAATGCATTGGTTTTTAGATCATAAAAATTGTAGACCTTGGAAAATTATTCACTGAAGTCCACATATAAAGCCTAAATTCGTAACGTTCAGATTTTTAGGCTACTGAGATAGAATGTAACTGGCAGATATAAGATTCAACATGTTGGCAAAGCTTAAGCATCGTTCACTAATGCCTAAATTTTCAAAATTCTATGCTAAAACTTTTTCATATTCTATGTTGAAAGTGTGTTCATGAATTAATGCAACCAGTTAAAAGTCATACATTAGAGAATTTAAAAGTTGATAATATTTCCTTTTAAACATCAAATAAAATCTGCCATTATTTTAAAAACTTTTTCCCTCGCCAGACTGGGTGAAATGTGCTCCACATATATGTACGTTGTACGCATCATTGGTGTAATTTACGACCTCAGTTCTGCCACGTTTTTTTTTTGCGCGGCGACATCCGAAACGCGAATATTTATTTTATCTGGTTACAGCGTGTGCCATCGCATTGCATTGATTCGGTAGGAGATCCTATAAACAACATCCCTATTAGTGAAATGGATGATCCTGAACGAACGGGCGCAGGACGAATGGGTGGTGGTCGTCGATCGTTGAATCCAAGTTTTTTTTTTGCGCCGTGGTTTCATTGGAAATTATGCTTTTTCGATTCAAATTGTTCGAGCTAGCTCGCTGTGAGATATGATTGGTTTCAACGTCAAGCACACCTTCGAGTAATTTATTATTTACGACGATATGAATGCTTTTTAGGCCGGTGTTGCGTCCCTGGTAGAGGCTGCCACACAATTTGCAATTCGGCATGCGTGCCAATAATTGGGCAATAAATTATTCTAATCGGAGATAGATTGTTGAATCTGGTATATGAGTCAATATTTTGTTATCAGGATTAGGTTATTGAATGCGTTGTTGAGGTGAGTAAAGGTCACATTGCCCTGTATCGTACCTTTTCATTGATGTGAAAGTTCTAAGGAAGCTAAAATTCCAAGTGCTCCCTACGAACACCCCCTTGTTGAAGAATGGCGGTTGAACCTAGCTACTTGAGAAAGTTATAGCTGAAGCAGTAGTTTCCAGAGGGAAAATTTATTGAAGTTAGGTCTAGCAAACTATCCGTAAAACACTCGCAGCTGAGCTTCTTCGGATGTTAAGGTAATCTTCATGTTCAAACAGCCATTAAATTTCTGAAAAAAAAAAATACAATACAGAATACAGAAGCTACCATCGTTGGACACGGCACAGGTGTTACGAATCAACGATAGCTTGCAGAATGTCTTTTAAACCACAAATGTGTATATAATCATAAGAACGGTATTCAACCAATGCCAACGCTTGTTATTGTCTATGAGATATTGTTATCCTGTATCGACTACCATTCGGAATGCGAGGATTCCTCTTTTTTTCACATATCTCCCCCTACGTCTGAACAAACACAGATTTCCGTAGCGGGTCAGTCGTTCGGCAAGTGTTGCATTGCTGCTGGTTCCCCAGCCCCCCGAGGCGAAACGAGTTCAATGATTTCTCCGACAAACCAAGTTTGTGTCCATTTCTGTTCTGTTGTTCTTCGTCGTATTTGGGTCATGATCTCACAATGTGTGAAACCCCGGAGGCTCTCGTCTTTCGGAATTGTCCTTGTCGGTCGAGAGCTCCTTGTTTGGGTGATGGGGATAATTGTATTCGATACGGGGCGATGATTGCCTCTTCGTCTGGGTATTCGAAGAAACAGAACTTTGAATCAGTTTTGTGCTCTTGTATAAACGGTAAAATACTAACAGAGTTTGTAAGATGTTCGAAGATAAATTATTCTCTAGCGAACCAGGAAAATATTATGTTACTTCATATTTTAATGGGACCACCCCGAAACCAACGTGTATGCCCGTTACGACAGGGGAACATTTATTCTTTCAACTGGAATAATATTATTCATGTAATTTGAATGGAAGAGTCCCAGATGGAAAGGGTTGTAAGTAACCATTTTGTCGATTTCAAACTGAAGATTACTTAAGACGAAAAGAAAAAAACACAATAAATAAGAGAAAATAAGGTTGATTTTGAAACTTCATATATTTTGTACTGGATGAAAAATCGATGAAAAACTTTAAGCCTCATTTACTTGAAAGAAGATTTTTGTCAATTACACCCCTTTGCTTCTGTTGTAGCAAAATTCTAAAGTAGTAGTATTCTTTTTCATAATCCTGCATAATATTTTCAACTTCGATAAAATAGTACGAAGCGAGCTCGTCATTCTGCAAGGACATAGGGTAAAAGCACTAGATTTTGCCCCCCTAAAGCATTGAACTATCCAAATTATTGAGTTTCAACATATATTTCCGATAATATCTATGTTTCTTTGGTGATTCATGCTAATTATCCTTCAATCAGTGATAACCCAGCTTAAAAGTACCATTAAATGAAGATTTAATACAATAAAATAACAATTTTCAATATTGATTTGTGATTTATTTTTCGCCCCCCAAAATTCAATCTTCGCCCCACCTATGCTCTAATTTTCGCCCCCTACAGTTGCCCATAAGTTTTCATCAATTCGATCATGGCTATCCGTAAAATTTTATTGATAACGAATTATCCCGGCAAGATTGGTACTGTCTTCTACGTTTTTGAGTTTTCCAAAGCAAGCTCCCGTCTGGAAAATCAAGAAAAAATGATTTTCCTGTATGTATATTCGCCTCCTTGAGTTTAAATTAACATAATGAAACAATACAAACATAGATCAATAGATAGATTGTAAAGTAGAAAACATGGCCAACTAAAAATTACGTAATAATGGGGTACGTACACAAATTACGTCACGCTTTGTACGGTGAAGTGGGTGCTCTGTTGACGTCCCATGCAAAAAACAATAGAATGGAAGGGATGATTTTGAAATGGATTTTTTTGCATTACATAACTTAAGAGGAACGGAACAGACCCGTAACGTGGGTAGATCACCTCAGAATGGTGCGTTACGGCGTAAGATCTACCAAACCAAATCAAATTTTGATCTTGAAAATTTCCTGCCAAGTTTCCTGCCTAAAGTAATCAGGCAGTAGTTTACAAATATTCCAAGATCAAAGTTTGATGCACTTTTCTGATGTTTATGTAATATTTTTGTTTCAATTTTGCTGCTAATCAATATTTTATTCCAGCAGGATTCAGGTAAATTTATTGTATGATACAAATTAGATTGTAAAAATATATAACTGTGACGAGCGTATCACTAATATGTAGCTTATTCGATGTCAATGTTAATATTATGTAATATTTCAGATTCTCAATCGAAACATCAAGTAATACAAATAAATGCCATTAAGCTGACGAGGAAACCAGGACGTATTGGGCAGATAACTAGTTCGGAGCAGTCTAATAATGGTGTACCTGAACGTTGACCAACCGCATCCTTTGGAGTAGCCTTCCACTAACAACACCTAGAACAACACCCATATCCCCTTGACACCTAGGCCTGAGAAGTGGTCTAGAAGAGGTGTCTAACTAATCATCCTTTCATATTCCTCAGCAGTCGCAAAAACGAGGCCAGGACAACTCTCGACTGTTGGAGGATTGCGTCATTCTTGTCGAGAAGTCAGAGGTAAGTCTCCAATCTTTGTGATTTGGTATCCGACAGAAAGGACGCAATCCTCATAACTGTGGTCTATGGCTGTACTACCTACGAAAATTGTGCGACTAGCTTAATGCTTATTTTTACTTTTTCAGTGGTAACCAGGTAAATGATTAAACCATGAAAATTTCTCGTACGCTTTTTCGCCAAGGAAAGCACCCCATTAAACCCTATCCAATTTCCAACTCCAGATATCTATGAAGTGGGCCAAGTTCTTGGACATATTCTGAGTAGATATCTAATCAACATTTCCTCCCCATCCCCGCTGATCGTAAGGACCTGGCCAGGTGTCGAGAGTTCGTTAAATGAAAGGTTTGTCAAGTCCCAGGCAACTTTTCTGGCGCATTAAACTTCTCTATCGACAGCCACCCCAGGATGTGTACGGTCGGCTATGCTATGCTATGCTATGCTATGCTATGCTACATAACTTAAGAGGAACGGAACATCCATAAATTACGTCACGAAAAAAATATATATTAAGGCTGCTTATTTTGAAATCATACACTAGATATAATAATATTTGTGAATTCGGCTATTCTCGCACAGCTGCTGACTGTACAGCAAACTCACTGAGATATTAGTAAAAAGTGACGTTTGTTAGCTGATTCTCACAAAAAAAAACACAATTGCTGAATTTGAGTAACAAACTGTCAAAGTTGCTGAGGGATCGGTAAAATTGTTTTTTACTTATTGCTTGGCTGTGTGGATCTTGGCGAAAGTTAAAAAAAATGAGCCTAACAAAACTGACGTTCGATTTGAATAAGTCCAATCTGCATAAGAATCACAGCAAACTTACGACTTATTTGAATCAAACGCCAGAAATATTTTTATAAATAAATTGCGCCAAAAAGATTTTCTAATTTGAAATAGGAATTCAAGCGATTGACATTGACCGATTAACTACTACAAGCATCTGTAATCTTTCATAGCTGTTGCGAATAGTTAAATGAGAGTTGAATGGAAGTTACATTTCATTACTAGCCAAAGCGAAAAATGCCAGCGGACGTTTCGACCCGTAAAGTTTTTCAACACCTAAAATTTAACACTTTTTTTTTAAATTCAGACAGTTTGAACAATAGAGTGTTAACCCTCGTGAGTAAAAAGGCGCGAAATTTATCATCAATTGTTCACCCCATGCAAAGTCTTTCAAAATCAATTCCATTTTCTCTTCCATTTTTTTGTATGTCTTCTCATCAACGTGAACATAGTTTTAAACAAGTTTAGAAAAGTTTGACTTTTGAATTTTTTATATTGGATAAAAAGGTTACTTTCATCTAGACTCCTCAATTATTTATTTGATTCGGTAAATTTGCGTAACGCGAACCAAAAATTAACGTCTTTTATAGAAAATTATCCTCCAAAATAGATTTGCGGGCATTCCCTCATATAACACGACGGTTTGGAACGTTCGTGCCACGAACAGTCCCAAAAATCACCCGTTTTTGCCTTCATACCTGACTTCACAGTCAAATGTGTCAAAAGTGACAGATTGCCACTATAGACACTATAGATTCCATAGACTCGTGGAGGCGAAGACAACTGTAGCCAAACGAACTGTCAGTTCGTGTAGCCAAACGAGCATGACGTTATGATTTCAATAGCGACAATGGATTTTTTTTTTAATCCGTGTCGGGTATTTCCATCACTGCGACCAGTTTTTTGATCTATTGTGACATATGCCCCTGATAAGTTTTATTATAGCTATGTATATCAAGATGACGTACCACTATTGTGAGTGATCGCCATCGTTTGATTAATAGCATTAACCCAGCACGGTTCGACATTTCGAATGAACTGCACTACCGTACTGGGTGTTGTTCTCCAAATGTCAGAGGGTTCTAACAGCCCCTTGACGAAGAACTTACGTCTTGTTGTAAAGAGTGCCGGACAGTGGCACAGTAGATGTTCCGAGTCTTCTTTATCTGTGCCGCAAAAGCGACACATATCATCTTGAAGTTTTCCCATAAGCTTCAAGTGATATCGGCTCGGACAATGACCTGTTATAAGCCCAGTATATACGCTTAGATCTTTTTTGGAAAGATCCAGTATTTTACAAGTCTTAGAAACATTTGGAATAATAAATCGCCTTGCTTGTCTTGCTATACAAGTGTTTTTCCAATTGTTCGTCACTTTCGAATGTTCTCTTATTTTGAACTCCATTCGCAAAGCACAGGCAGATAGCCCACAAAAAGTTTCGGGCCCTATGAACTGAAGAGATGATCCAAGCCTTGCTAATTCATCGGCTCTTTCATTTCCATCAATTCCACAATGGCCAGGAACCCAATATAAGTTGACCTGATTACGACAGGACAGATATTGAAGTGATTTAATGCACTCCCAAACATGTTTTGATGTACATACCGCTGACTTCAAAGCATTTAGTGCTGCTTGACTGTCAGACAATATGCATATATTTGAATGCCTATAGTTTCTTTGCAAACATATATTAGAGCATTCTAAAATTGCTTGAATTTCTGCCTGGAATACAGTTGGATACTTTCCCATGGGTATCGACAGGTTTATCCCTGGGCCAGTTACTCCTGCTCCCACTTTGTTGTTCAATTTGAACCGTCTGTATAAAGGGGCTGTCCATAAACCACGTGGTCATAGGGGGGGGGGGGGGGGGGGGGGTTCGGCCAATGACCATTTTGTATGGACAAATTAAAAAATTTGTATGGCCCAATGACCACGCAGGGGGGGGGGGGGTTGAGAAGTCCCAAAAAAATGACCACGTGGTTTATGGACAGCCCCTAAAAAATAATCGATCCTGGTCGAAATTCTGGACCACCGACTCGCCACGAACTTCGATCAGGGTCATAAACTTTAAACATACGGTCAAAATTGTACTTTTTCTCCATCCAGTCTTCGTTGTTCATAACTATGGAGTTTATGCCAAAAGTTTTTAGAATACTAAGATGCCCATTAAGGTCACCTTCCAAGAGGTTCGTAGATCTTTTGATTCTTAGAGCGCTCTTTTCAGCTTCAAATTGTATAAATTGATGTAATGGAAGCATGTGTAATAAAGCATCCAATGCCAATGCAGGAGTGCTTCTCAATGCTCCAGTTATTGAGAGAGTCGCTAGTCTTTGTAATCTTCCTAGTTTTCTCTGAGCGACGGATTCTGTGGTTTTCTGCCACCAGACCAGTGAGGCATAGGTGATCCTGGGTCTCACGATTGCCGAAAAGATCCAATAAATCATTTTCGGTTTCAATCCCCACTGCTTACCAAATGTTTTTTTGCTTATCCAAAGAGCATTTGTCGCTTTTGTGATTATCTGCTCTAGGTGTGAATTCCAATTCAGTTTGCTGTCAAGGACTACTCCGAGGTACTTGACTGTATTTGAAAGATCTATAGATATGCCTTTCAGGTATAAATTATTTATAGAAAATTTTCTCCTCTTTGTAAATGGTACAATAGTAGTTTTTGAAGGATTTACATTCAATCCTTCCCTATCACACCACGATGAGATACAATTTAGAGCAGTTTGCATTCTGTTTGCGATGATTTGGTCATATTTCCCACGAACTATTATGACTATATCGTCTGCGAAACCAATTATTTCAAATCCTTGTGATTCTAAGTTTTTCAGAAGATCATCAACTATCAAAGACCACAGAAGAGGTGATAAGACGCCTCCTTGTGGGCACCCTTTCACTGCTCTAACAGATATAGAGGAGCTTCCAAGGTTTGCTGATATCTCCCTTTTGGCTAACATTTCATTAATCCAATCAACAACACATTTATTGAAACCTCGTTTCATCATGGCCGTTGCTATTGAATTATGAGATGAATTATCAAAAGCTCCCTCAATGTCAAGAAAAGCAGAAAGAGCAATTTCTTTGGCATTAAGAGATTTTTCAAGTTTTGTAACAAGCTTATGTAATGCTGTTACTGATGATTTACCCTCTTGGTAGGCAAACTGGTGTTTGCTGAGAGGATTTTCAATAAGATATGATGATTTTATGTGCTCATCAATTATTTTTTCCATAGTTTTTAGTAGTACAGACGATAAGCTTATTGGCCTAAAGGATTTTGGCAGTGTTTTATCCTTTTTATTGGCCTTGGGGATAAAAATCACTCGTACTTGTCGCCACCCTACTGGAATGTAACTTAAAGACAAGCTGGCTTGGAAAAGTTTAGTTAAAATAGGTGTTAAAATCGCCTTTCCCTTCTGCAGTAGTACAGGAAGAATTCCATCCCTACCAGGTGATTTGAAGGGTGCAAAGGAGTCAATCGCCCATTCAACTTTCTTTTCAGTAAATATTTGTTTGGCCAAAGTGCAACTATCGATCCTGTCTCTATTTGATCCAGTCGTTCCGCTCATTATTTCATGATCATACGTCCTGGTTTCAATAACGCCAGTTTCTGTTACAGTTGAACTTTGGTCTTCAGTTGAATTGATTACTGAACAGGGAAAATGTGTTTTCATCATCAACTCTAACGTTTCATTTACAGAATTTGTAAAAGTCCCATTTTCTTTTTTCAGTGTTCCCAACCCGTTAGAATGATCCTTTGCAAGGATTTTTTGCAACCTGGCGGTTTCTGGAGTAGTTTCAATGCTTTCACATGTATGCCTCCAGTTAATCCTTTTTGATCTTCTTATTTCTTTATTATAATTTGTAAGGGATTCCTTATATGGGCCCCACTGTTGAGTTCGTTTAGCCCAGTTAAACATTTTCCGGGTTTTCTTTCGAAGTTTGGCTAATCGGTTATTCCACCATGGAACATCTCTGTTTGTTGAGCGTTCTTTAGCAGTGCAACTTTTATTAAATGCATTCAAAATCAAATTTGATATTTGTTTTGAACTTTCTTCAAGTTCTGTGCATGATTTTGAGGATGTTTGTAATGTGTTTACTCCAGCTATCAGCTCTGAATTGTAAAGCTCCCAGTTTGTTTTTCTGGGATCTCTTATAGTTTGTGTGAGTTGTTGACCAGCCTCATACTCGAATAAGATTTGCATATGATCCGATAATGATGCTTCATCAGATACATGCCAATTTTTTATTTTTTCCGAGATTTTCGGACTACACAATGTTAAATCAAGTACTTCCTGCCTTATTGCATTTATAAATGTTGGTGCTTCTCCCCTATTACATATGTCTATTTCATTGTTATAGATATAATCTAAAAGGTACTCACCTCTGCTATTGATGCCCGTGCTTGCCCATACCGTGTGATGGGCATTTGCATCGCAGCCAATTATAAACGCTTTATTTTGTTTGTTGCAGTATGCAACAAACTCTACCACTTCCGGTGGAGGAACTTCTCCTATGTCTCCCGGAAAGTATGCTGATGCAACGTAGATTTCCGTTTTGCCATTGGTTGTTGGCACCTCCACCATTACTGCGACGATGTCTCTTTTTATAAATTCTGTAATTGGGACAATATTTACATTTCCATTTATTAAAATTGCAGCTCTGGGAGCAAGCTGCCCAGAGTTGTAGATTAACTTACAAGATGTAGGAATTCCTGCTATCCTACTGTTAGTTGTCCATGGCTCCTGGATTAATGCGATATCCAGTTTGCTCTTCGTAAATCTTCTGCAAAGTACAGCAGTTGCTCCCTTCGCATGGTGAAGATTCACTTGAATGAACTTAATTTTTTTGCTGTTGAAGATGTCGTTGTTCGCCGCTTGAGCGGGGATTTACTTCATCCCCTTGCTTGGTTGTGCGACACCCCTTATTTAGATTTTTCCCATCTGGAATCTTCAGTTCTCGGTATTCTGGGTTAAATCCTTTGTTTGTCGGTTTCTTTTCACTTTTTTTAGCGCCGACAGTATTTGCAGTGTGACCAGTAGCTTTACGGTTTGTTTTTGCTTCCCCGACTCCACTTGGTCCTGGGATTTCCTCAATCTGGTCTACGACCATCTTGTTATCGCCAGTGCCTACGTGGGTCTGTCGAGAATCATTGTCATCCCTACTCCCTGGTCTTTCACTGCCATCATTTTGGTACTTCTTTTGGAATTTCTTCCTAAGATAAGCAATCCCAAATTTGAAGTCGAGATTGTATTCACTTTTTTTGATAGAGCTCAGCGAAGCTCCGTCGACAGTGAAAACGAGCTCGACGTGTCTTTGACTTACGACATTGCGCTGCAGTATTCTCCACAAATCAACAGTAAGCCCATCATTTTGGCTTTCCAAGAGCGCCAGAATCTCTCCATTACTGTCTTCTGCACTCCATGGGAAAAAGCCGATCAAGATTTCAGGTTGCGGGATTTCGCTTTCATCAACCGCCAGTAATTCTGCCCCTTGCCAGGGTGTTATCGAAGTGATTGTAGTTTTAAGCCAGTTTGCTGTTTCCTGGTTTTTGCATACAATGACTAGGTATCCAGGTTTGAACGCACACAAACCGAATTTTGGTTTCAGGGCCTCTTTTCGCTGTCCTGCAACTTTCGCCAATATGGCCTTACTTGTAGCTGCCATCTGTTCTTTCGTGAGCTCCACATTCGGATATTCTTTTGGAAGAATTCCTACTTTTACAGAGTTGACTACATCTCTGTAGGAGTGGTTAATCATACCCTCAGTTCTATGAGATCCTGAGTGTCTAGATTGTGCTTCATCGATACGATGTTGCACTGAGCTGCCTGGAGGTCTACGAGCACCCCAGTCATTACGTGCTATTTTGGCGGGTGTTGGATTGCCGCTTGTATTTGACCCATTCAAGTCTGAATTTCTCTGTCGTTTTGACAAATCTAGTTGATTGAGTGGTATTTGAGCCATTTGATGAGCTTCTTCTCGGCTATACCCACTATCAATCAGTTTTTTGAAGCGCTTTTGACCTGCTCCACTTAGTTTCTTTCCAATTGTTCCCTTATTATCGGCAAACTGGGATTTGATCTGCCCATTCGATTTCACGGGAACTATTGCCGGTGGCGGAGTTGACAATAATGTTACATTGATGCCATCTTCGTAGTCGTCGTCGTCATCGTAACCATCATTACCTTCGACACCATCATTATCCGTGTTTAGGATGGAGGAAGAACAGGAAAGTACATCGTCGACGGATTTGCTTCCAAGTTGGAAATCTTCTCCTTCCCTTTCTCTGTCTCTTTCCATCTTTGATCCACTCATGATGACTTTATTTATTTACAATGGATTACGTGACGTCATATTCGCTCAGTACACTCTAAATTCACGGCAAAACACACTAAAGTCGTTTTGCTCAACCATGTCTCCGCGAGTCTATGGAATCTATAGTGTCTATAATTGCCACGTGCTTTTCTGGCTGGCTCGCTCGCATTTCATTTTCGCTCCTTTTTTGCAACGATGACAGCAAGACATCTCTTCAAACCGTAGTAGTTTGTGTGATAGCAAGAAGAAATAGATTAGAATGACCACGTTTGCATAAATGGTACATTTTGCCCCACTTTCCCCTACCTCACAAAGATCAACTTCACCTCATCCGTTATTGTTGTGGAGACACGATTTCAGTACGAGAAAGGGAGGGGCGAAAACTGAAACACGCAATACAAATAGAACGGGACAAAGGATTTCGCCAGGGGCGAAAATTGGAAACATAAAATTTTGTGCTCTAAATTTCGCCACCTTTAAAAATAGCTTAAAATTTATAAGTGTTATCAATTCAGCTGAATAAATAACCTGCTGTGTATTCCTAAGACTTGTATGGTTATCAATGTTCATTATTTTGGGTCAGAAGAGTTGATTTTGTATGTCTTCCCAGGTTCTGATTATCGCTATTGTTTGCATTGCGTTGAAAAAAACATACATCATAGCCATGACTATTTCACAATCGCTAATTCGATGGATTAATTTATTGGTTTTATGGAATATCATTAGTGTACAAGTTTGTTTTTTATTTGCGCTCTCAGATACGTTGAAAAGCAAACAACAATCTACCTAATTAATCACAAAAACTACGAATGTTTTATTAGTGGGGCGAAAATTAGGGAGGGGGCGAAGACTAGTGCATTTACCCTATTTGTTTAAAAAAAACTGCTATTATGGAGTTTCTGCAGTTAATTTTCCAAACAGAAAAGAAAAGAAAATGGTAACTTGTCAAACATAGTGATAACGGTTTGCATATTGGGATGTAGGACATCACCCCTTACATACACATACCTTTAGAAATTCCGTTTGGTTAGGCAATTTCGAAGGCATAAGCTCGAAAGAAAATCGGGTTAAGTACTGTTCTTTTTAATTCCACCAAGAATTTGCATCCTTTGACAGATACGTATTTTGAGTCGAGTCAAGTACAAGACACTGAAGACGACCTAACAGCTGAGGTCGAAATACGTATCTGTCAATGGATGCTTATTCTTAGTGGAATTGGGACAGTGCTTAACCCTTTTTTTACTTACAGGTATTCAATTCACATGCCCAGGTTCATCATCAGCATAAGCTCAATTAATCAACACGTTTTCTGTGTGTTTCAGCGATAAAGAGAAAACAAATCTTAAACTGAACGGCAATTGTGATATTCGAGACGCTTCTACTCCAATACCCCATATCATCTTTCAAGACACGTGGTGCACCGTTTGTAGATTCTATTACCGGAGCTGCTAATGAATCAACACGGGTTGCGGCTGCAGAACTCTCCGCTTCGATGATAGTTCTTCTAAGAAAGGACGACCCTAGGGAAAAGTGTGAAACTCCAAACACGTCGTCTAAAGAGCAATACTAAAGTGTTTGTTGTCATAGCAACATTCTTCGTTCGTTATGCAGCACGAAAAATGCTATTTTTGGGTGATTAATTGACACAGTTTCTCTACCTTTTTCTAAATGTCTGTGGCAACACCATTTGCACAGTCACGAAAAATTGATTTTGGAGGAAGATTGTTACCGAAGGAGAGAGAATTTTCAAATCATTCATAGCAAAAGTTCAGCATAAGTTTTCAGCTACATAATTTTGATGCTCGTGAACCGAAAATAAAGGTATTTATTCATGCAAAACAGCAACGTTTGTCCTCACTCTCTCAGTTTTCACTTTTGAAATATTTTGAAAAGGACGTTAAAATAGCAGTAGACTATAAGCAGTTGATTTTTCATTTTTTCTGTAAAATGCAAATTTTTCAAAAAAGTTATACAAATTTTTGAATGAATCATATGATTCTTCTATCATTATTATTATTTAATTGAGCTAGAACAAATAAAAATTTCGTTCTTCGTCGCAATAATGCTCTTCGACTCGTCAAGTGGAGGGGAAAACATATAATTAATGAAATTGGTGAAAAAATGCCCAAACAATCTGTCCAAATCATACAACTCATCGAATTTGTTAAGACATTTTCTGGGTGACTCAGATTTTACCTTTTTTTTTAACTTCAATACATTGTTTGTCATCCCTCAAAATGCTTGAACCTGATGAAAATTTTGACATAAGAGAAAATAAAGTTTCTGCCAGCCTTATTAATATTATCGATCTTCAATCATTGGTTGCATTTGTTCAGACGTCTGTTTTATAAATCTATACGCTTATTTTAGCTACCTCTGTGGACTTCGTGGTCGTGCTGTTAGGGACGTCAGTCGTCTGGCCGTTTCGTAAGCTTCGGAGTGTGGGATCAATTCCCGCTTCAGTCGGTGAAAACTTTTCGTCAAACGGGAAATTCTCCACTGGGTGTTTCGTGTGTTGTCCGTTGTCTTGTGTTACTGATAGTTCAGTCTATGCAACCTCTGATTGAAGACGGTGTAGTGCACAGTAAAACCGCTCAGCACTAAAATGTGTAATCCCTACTCATAAGTGCATAATTTCCAGACCACACAAAAATGAGTTACAGTTACACATTTTCAAAAACAGCTCGTACACCCGTCTAGATGCGAAATGTCAATATTTTTTTTGTTTTCCAAGGTCACTAGTAAACCTAGCTACATTGCTGTACACTAAAACCTCCATTTAGGTAATGAGTCGGGACTGCCTAAATAGAATTTTTACCTAAATGGATTCAGTTTATTACCTAAATGGATTACAAGGTTGCAAAGAAGTTCAACAAGGGAGAGTTACTAGGAGATTTAAAGGAGATCATGCGGAGTTTCAGATGGCTTTCAATGAGTATCAGGAGGGGGTGGGTTTCAGGAGGGGAGGGGCTTCAGGGGCGTTTTCGGGGGTTTTGGAGGGTCTTAGATCACAATTGTCATTCTAATGACTAGCTGGGCACGAAACACGAAAAACCTTGCGAAAAACCCTGCAAAATTCCGCCAGACTGAAAAATTATTGAATGTTGGGTCAAAGTCGGGTCAATTTTTATCGTATGTTGGACCATTGTTGGACCAACATCGAACAACTGTTGAGTCTATATTGGGTTTGGGGGCCAAAATAAAAACAGGTGAATGATAGGTTGATGTCGAGTTTGACGTCATCAATGCTGGAGCTGATATCAATAATGGAATGATGGAAGGGTGGTTTATTATCTCAATTTCTGCTGGAAATGACGCTGGATACTGGCACTTTTCAACCTGCATGGAGGGGGGGGTGTTAAGGGGGCAACATTGCACCCCCCCTACCCCCATACCCACCCCCTACCCCCATACCCACCCCCTAGCACCACTCACTATTTCTTTCCCATAAACCAGTCTTATACCTAATCTTAAGTACTCCAACTGATTTGAACACAATCAAATTCCATTTAAGTAACGTTACCTAAATGGAGGGACCTAAATAGATTTTACCTAAATGGATCCTACCTAAATGGAGGTTTGAGTGTACAAAAATTTTTGCGTATTTAACGATTTTGCGGACACAGGAGCTGATTTTGTGAATGTGCAAGGGTTACACATTTTTGGTGTAGTTTGGAAATTATGCACTTTTGTGCTGAGTGGCGTTAGCGTGTGTCTTTTTTTATCGGCGCTGCAGTCTTAGGGAATCAAAACGACTGTTTTAGATTTGTTCCGACGTTGCGACTCTATTTCGAGTCTTCTTCGAAGGGAAAATTCTGATTTCCCTTATATACTCCATTGTATATGGTATTCGATTGACTTAAGTGTGTGATCAACGATTCCGGGTAATTTTGCTGCTTGGCACAAAAATTATTATTCAAAATGATCATGTTACTGTTATTGTCAAAAATAAGCTAAAAAATTACTTTCAGTTGAAAGAAGGAAATCTTTGAAAAATATAAGTAAAGCCAAAAATTCCACATCAGTAAAAGCTGGAAAAAACATCCTATGTGTTGAAGAAAGGAAAATGTTTGATGAGTATTGATCAGATTTCGTAAAAACAATATTTGATCAATTGAATCCACATCATGATCAACTTGCCCACAAGACAAATTTGTGTAAATGTTCTAATTCAAAAAATAAGCTTTTGTGCGCAGTAAAATAATTAAACAACATAAGAGATTTAATGTATTGTGAAGTTTGAAAGGTTTGAGTTCACATATTTTTTTTGTTTCAGAGTGATTTGCCCTTCCTCAAACTGTAAGCTTTTCTATAAAAGTTACTCTAGCATCATTTCTTGTTTGCTCTTACATCAGTTTCAATAATTTATTTAACTTTCGCATATAAATATGAACAAAAATAAAATTTAACCTTTTTACAATCATTATCGTGGACTAATCGATCCCAAACAAATAAAAAACACGATTTATTTTTCATTGTGAACGTTTTAAATTATCATTAGATTGGGAACACTTCTGGATTGAGAACTTCTGAAAATTTGTGGGAAATGGTACTTTCTGGGGAATGGTACATTCTGGCAAAGGTCTTTCTGGCCAATGGCATTCTAGCGAATGGTTTTCTGGCAAATATCGCACAATCGACAAAGAGTAGTTCTTCCAAACGAGAAACACCAATTGCTGTTTTGTTGGAAAATCTGAGAGTTCTGAAGAGCCAAATTTGAGCCTTTTGTATGGAGATTTCAGTTTTTCGCGCTCATTCCCGAAAGGGATATGTAAGAATATAGCTTCTCAGGAAATGTTTCCGCCCTATTGGATATAACAATATCGCCAAAGCCTAATCGATTTTTTCAATACTTTTGCGCCCATAAGACCGATGCAGAGAAAAGGCGGCAAGGGAGGGGCATTCCTTGATGAAAAAAGGCGGAGAGACGCCTACCTGGGTAAAGAAAGATTTAACCCTCAAAACCCCTCTTTTGGGTACAAGCTTGGCGAACTCATATTTTACATATTCTGTAAGAAAAAAATGACATCTAATTCTTTGGCTCTCACTTCAGAAGGCAGACTCCAGAGGCATTTTATCCTCCATTTGGGACATACGTGTTATTTGCACCCTCTTATGTGTAAACATTACTATGATGTGGAATATGTGTCTATCAAATATAAGGACATCTTCTGTATAGTTTTCATTTGTTTGCGCACTCACGAATTTAAGAAAAAAAATACCCTTATAAATATTTCAAGCTGAACGCCCCCGTAGGTGTGAAAAAGCTTTTTTATGGATTGCATAAATCGGATGCTTCGTCCCCCTTTTCATGGTGTAAGAATATCTAATAAAAACCTCTTTGATTTTCTCGATAAAGAAATTTCCTGCCTTCTATTAAGCATTTTTCCTGCGCTATCAATTCAAATCATGTAAGAACGAAAAGCAGCTTTATGATTCTGGAAGGGCGGAAGAGCCTCTTATATTATCTCTAGTGATAACTCATGTAATTTTTTATAAAATTTAATTTAAATATAAGAAAAGTTAACTGTAACATTTTTCAAAATGTAGTGCTTTCCAAATTTTGACCTTTTTTATGCAAGGGAATTTTTAATACGCCCTTCAAAACGATAAAATCGGTTTTATCATTTTTCTAATTGTTTTGCGCTTTCACAAACCTAGAACGTAATATTTTTCCTGCTAAATTTCTTCTCCCAAATATAGGAAAACATGTATACGATTTTTTGTGACCTCTTATATAAAAAAATAGACTATGTGGATTTTCCCATTTTTATTGTGACCTCACAAGTGCAAAGAAATTGTGTGATATTGAGACTTTTTCCAGGGATTCCTTCAGAAATCTCAACAAATGAAAAAAGTATTTGTGGATTCTTTCAGAAATTCTTCAAATTTTCTCAAAGATTATCCCACAAATTTCTCTATTGACTCTTTAAAAAACATCTATCGGAAATTCATTCGGAAATTGCCGCCCTTTATGAAATTTCTACAAAACCCTCCAGGAATTCGTCCAGCGATTTCATCAGAAATCTTCTACGGAATTGTAGAGAAATTCTGCCTTGAATGACTCCGCAGATTTTTCCGAGAAATCCATTGATTCCTTTGGAAAATTCTAGGTTTCATCTAGAATTTTGTCCAGAGTTTTCTAAAGATTAACTCAGAAAATAACTTAGGACCTTTTTATAAAATGATCCTTGTGTTGCTTCCGATTTCTTTAGTAAATACTCCAAAAATATGTTTCGAAAGTTCTTTAGAACATCTTCCATGAATCGCTTCAGAATTCCTTACGGAATTTATTTAGAGGATCTTTCAAAAGGTTTTCCAAAAATTCCATTGAGAAAAGCTTGGATGGGTTTCCTCAAAAATCATCCATAGCTTTTTTCATTCAGAATTCTGTATGTGGATTCTTAAAGGAATTAATCTATAGATGCTTTCAACGATTCCTAAAGAAAGGTTGTTCCAAAAATGACTCCAATGATTTGTAAAGAATATCTTCCTCTGACTTCTGCCGAAATTCCTACAAAGATTCTTCCAGAAATTCATTCCGAGTTTCTTTTGGGCATTTTCCTTTGACCAAGCATTTCAAGGAAATCTTCAATGGATGTTTTCCAAAATTAACCCATGGATTCCTTCATAAAGTACTCCAGGAATTTGGTCTTTGAATCTACCAAGCTTTTGAGCAGAAACCTCCGGCGATTTATTATGATAAATTCTTCCAGGAATTGTATAGAAAATATGTAGTAGAGTTCCTCCAGATATTCCCTATGAATTTCCCCTAGAATTCCTTTCAAGGTTTCTATGGGTTATTTCCACATCTAGCGATTCGTTTAAAAAAATCATCGGAAATTCCACATGGGATTTTTTTCAGATTCATTCAATCAAAAGTACTTTTTAAGATTTCTACATGGATTCTGGTGAAGATTTTTTCATAAATTCTTTACGAGATTCTTCCAGAAATTCCTGCTGGGATTCCTTCTGAAATTTCTTTGAGGAAGTATTTCTATCTCCAGGGACTTCTTTCGAATTTTAGGGATTGCATCAGGACCATCAGCAAGGGATTTCCTCAAAGATTTGTCCATGGAGTTTTTAAGAAATTCTTATGGAATTTCTTTACAAATTCTACATTGCTTCGGAAATTCTTCCAACGGTTTCTCCAAAAAAATCTTTGAGAAATTCCTTCAGTTGTTTCTGCAGTTGTGCAGAGATTCCTACTGCTTTTTTTTAATAATCCTGCGGCTGCATAACAAATATCTCCTGGTATGTCATTAGAGATACCTGCAGATTTCGTTTAGTTATTTCTGCAGAGATTTTTCATAAATTGTTCTAGAAATTGCACATTTTTGGAGGAATCTCTGAAGGATTTTCAAAAAAAAAAAAATTAATAGAGGATTGACGTAAGGAATCCTTGATAACCCAGGAGATATCTTTGGAAACTCGTATTATAAATTCATGATTTTTTTGGACGAATTCCAGGGCAAAACGTCCTGAAGCAATTTCTGAAGTTATCACTGGAGTAATACCTGGATGAATGCCTACCCCAAGTAACATTTTTATGACCAATTAGTCCTGTAGATGGTTAAAAGAACCTCTGCTAGTTTATTTAGCTGAATACTGCCACTATGGTAGGCTAATATCTATAAGAATACCTGAAGAAACTGCCTTAAATACCAATGATTTTTAGAATAAAAAATAATGAAAGAACCACTGAAAAAAAAAAGATGTTTTGAAAAAATATTTGTAACTAGCTGTCCCTGGCAAACTTTATCTTGCCTACTGCGTTTTCTTACGTTTCAAGTCTTTAGCCAAACGCCCAAATCCCCGGTCAAAATGTATGAAAACACAATTTTCAAAAACTCTCAATTTTTCCATGTTTTTTGCCTCATAAACCTTCCTTGGGTGAAAACTAACAGGACAAAACTTACACGACCAAAATCGGACCTTCCGTTCGCAAGTTATGCGCGGTCCCACGTATGTCACTGCATTTTTATAGATAACTAGCTGTCCCGGCAAACGTCGTACTGCCTGCCTACTGTGTTTTTTGACGTGCAGCTCGATAGGGACGTTCCCCGCAAGGTCATTTGTATGGGAGCCCCCCGTTCCAGAGACCGGAGAGATCCCACACCAAGCTAAGAACCTTCCCCGGCCCCGACAGCACCCACATACAAAATTTCACACCGATCGGTCCAGTAGTTTCCGATTCCATAGCGGTCAGACCGACAGACAGACAGACAGACAGACCGACAGACAGACAGACAGACAGACAGACAGACAGACAGACAGAAATTCATTTTTATATATATAGAAGATAGAAGATATATATAGAAGATACCTAAAAAACTGAAGTATTCTCTAGGTATTCATTGATCAATTTCTTGATAAATTCCTAGGAACTTTGAAGGAAATTTTGAAAAAATCCCTGAAGAAAGGTCAGCATAAATCTGAAAGGTGACCTGGAGGAACTTCCAGAAAAATCCCTTGAGATTTTTTTTAAGAATTTATATAAAAATGCCCGAGAAAATCTTTGAATAAATGGAGTATTACCTGAAGGAACCTCTGGAGTAATTCAAGCAATAATTACTGAAAAAGTTTCTAGAAAAAATCCTGATTATTTTTAAGAAAAATCCCGAAGGAATTTTTGAATGAGTCTCTTAATCTTTGTAAATTAATCTTTTGAAGAAACATTTGGAGGAATTTTTGGAGAAACTTCGGAAATACTTAAAAGAAAAACATGACGAATTCCAGGCATGAACTTATGTATCAATCCTTGAAGGAATTTTATATTGAATATGTACATTAAAATCTCAGAAAGAATGTCGAAAGAATTTCTGTGGAAACCCGTGGACCAGTTTTACCATTCATCTTTTGAGAAATTTCTTCAGAAACTCTGTGCTTAGAAAAATTCCAGGAAGAATTTCTGAAAAATCCCTGCAGAAATTTTAAAAGGATTCCATGGACAACAGAGCGTTTCGATTTTTTTTTTCTAATATATCTAGCGAGAGTCTTATTTCTGTAAACATTCCAGAAATTTTTTGATGAATCTTTGAAGAGTCCCCAAAAAGAATTTATGAATTCTTCCAAAACTCATAGGAATTTCAGCAAGAATTTCTCTTGCGCGAAACTTACAGAAAAAAATCAGTAAATTATAATGCATGACGGGGTTTTCCCGGAATAATTATTAACCTTCCTTTTGCATCACGTTGGCAGCAGTTCGCTGACGTCGTGTACGGGTTGGGTTAAAAATGACCCTAATGCCGAAGGAGGGTTAATTAGATGCAATGGTGAAGTCATTTCCTTAGGGCGTACCGGTATAAGGGCGCTAAAATTTGAAAACCTTGAGTAACCAGCTCTATCGGCGTATGATACAATCGATCGAGAACAGCTATGGCAGATTATGCACGAATACGGATTCCCGGATAAACTGACACAGTGACACAGTTGATCAAGGCGACGATGGATCGAGTGATGTGCGTAGTTCGAGTATCAGGGACACTCTCGAGTCCCTTCGAATCTCGCAGAGGGTTACGGCAAGGTGATGGTCTTTCGTGCTTGCTGTTCAACATTGCTTTAGAGGGTGTAATAAGGAGAGCGGGGATAAACACGAGTGGGACGATTTTCACAAAGTCCGTTCAGCTGCTTGGTTTCGCCGATGATATTGATATTATTGCTCGTAAATTCGAGACGATGGCGGAAACGTACATCCGACTAAAGAGTGAAGCCAGGCGAACCAGGTTAGTCATTAATGTGTCCAAGACAAAGTACATGATAGCAAAGGGCTCCAGGGAGGAATCACCGCGCCCGCCACCCCGAATTCATATCGACGGTGATGAAATCGAGGCGGTTGAAGAATTCGTGTACTTGGGCTCACTCGTGACCGACGACAACGACACCAGACGAGAAATTCAGAGGCGCATTGTGGCAGGAAATCGAACTTACTTTGGACTCCGCAAAACTCTACGATCGAATAAAGTTCGCCGTAACACGAAGTTAACTATCTACAAAACGCTGATAAGACCGGTCGTCCTCTATGGGCACGAAACATGGACCCTACGTGCAGAAGACCAACGCGCCCTTGGAGTTTTCGAACGGAAGGTGTTACGTACTATCTACGGCGGAGTACAGATGGAAGACGGGGCTTGGAGAAGGCGAATGAACCACGAGCTGCATCAGCTGCTGAGAGAACCAACCATCGTCCATACCGCGAAAATCGGGAGGCTACGGGTCACGTCATCCCGACTAAAATGGTTCTCGAGAGTCATCCGACCGGTACAAGAAGACGTGGAGCGCAGCGACCAAGTGGAGGACGATCTGCGGACCCTACGCAGAGTGCGGAACTGGAGACAAACAGCCATGTACCGAGTGGAATAGAGACGGCTACTATGTACAGCAGAGGCCACCCCGGCCTTAGCCTGACCGGTAAGGTAAGTAAGAGTAACCAGCTCTGATTTTACCATGACAGCACTGATCTGAACGGACTGTCGACGGATCGATCCTGGGCCGACCTATTACGGTAGTGTGACAGTACCACCCAACAATTGTCAATTTCTCGATTTTTACCTACACAGAAAGAAATTTGGAAAAGAGATCGTGGTAGGCGGTTAACCTGAGGTGACGTGCAGAATTTTCAGTCTTCGAAAAGTGCAAATTTTAATATTGAAAAAATGAAGTGATTTTCGCCTTGATAAAGGAAGTGCCGGAAGGAAGTATCTGTTTGACGGAAGGTTCTATAATCGGTGTGGTCTGAGAGTTTTTGACTACCCGATCCATTCGGCTGGATAATGGAAGATTGGGGAGTTAGAAGACAATGGTGCAGACAGAGGTGCGAAAGATTGAATCCAGGGGGGAGAGGAGCAGTGTTGAATAAGTGGGGGTTAAGCGGATTACGGATTGCGGTGGATGCGGTGCTGCGGTGGATTTCAAGCGAAGTGTGCGGCCCGGCGCCGACGGCTCCCTTGGGAGAACTGTGGTACGAAAAATCAGAGGATTTTGGACATTCGCCAAGATTTAGGAATATCCTCTTGACTAGAAAATCATACAGCTAAGTATAGTTTTTATTGTTATTTTTCCGTTTATTGCCTTTTTTGTAATCGTTCTGTGACGGAGTGTTCAACCTAGAGGAAGCGAAGGATTTTCTCTTTATTGCCGTCGAGCAGATACAGAATTACCGTATCTCAAAAACTCTCACGGCAACTACCAACCATCAAGGTCAGTGGCCTCCTCTAAAAGGGACTGGCTGCCCGAAATGATACACTGATTGTTCCCTGAGATGTAATCGATCGAGATTCTAACTTGCATACATATAGTCTTGCTATAATAATTTTCGTCCTATGAATAAGCAATGAGAATTTTTGAATAGATGTACGCAGCATCGATGTTTTGAATCGACGTTTAAGCTTCTCAAAATTGATCGAATCGATTTTTTTATTCATTTTCTAATTGATTAAGTTAGTATTTTGATTGCTTATTCGCTATTGGAACAAGTAGTGAACGTTAAAGTTTTCCAAGTAAGTTTACAATCATGTTTTACAACATTTGCATCATATTCATCTAATTTCGTTTGTTTCGAGTTCAAAGAAACTCTATGGTGCTGTAGAGCACACTTCGGAAGTAGGGAGCTTGGTAGGGAGTTAAAGGGCCACAAATACGTCATAAAAATGACATGATTGAAAATTTATTCTTAATACTTTCTATTTCAGCGGTTAAGGGTAAATTATTTTTATTGATGTATTTAAAACTTCATTTTTCGCTTATTATATTCCATCCAAATCCCAACATAACCCAATTCCAGACCATTCCCTTACCAAAATCCTTTCTCCTTTCTATTTACGAGGGCGTCGGTGAGTCGCTGGCACTTCGATAAATAGATATTATCCCTTCCCTTCTATCTCTTCCCATCCACATAACGTGTTTTTTATCGTTTCAGAGAGCGAGCAATGGCGCTTAAGCCTAGGCTTGTTAGCCAGGACACAGTGTAAATGCCTGTGCCCCATCCCTGGAAGCAAAAAGGCCCATGGAGTGACAAAATTTCTTAGCTACGTCACTCCCAACGCTGGTGTTACAATATACTAAACCACTTACACTCCCATCAACACATCTACATGATCAACTCAAATACACTTACACAATCTGAATCTTATCGCTCGCTTATAGTGATTCCCAAATCAACCCATTCCAAATATCCAACTCCTTGACACCTATGGGGGCGCCGGTGAGTCGCTGGCCTTTCATAAAGTAGGTGTCATATCATCACATCCTTTCCTATCCTCGTAACGGAGAAGATGGGCGTGGCCGGCAATGGAAGTTTTCATGTCTTTTTTACTTCAACCTCTGATTGGATAGCTGTTCCTTCCCAAATAGCAATCCATAAGCAATCGGAATAGGAGTATTAAAGCTTTAGCATGACAACTTTCAGTATGCAATCTACGAATTACTCCGTTACCACGCAACGCAACACAGAAAGAAATTTGGAAAACCACACTTGACGTAAATATTAGAACGCTTGAATGTCCATTTCATTTCATTCAATTTTACATAAAAGAATTTCTTGCACACAATGTTTTAAGCAACCATACTGCAGACTAACCAGCCTGGGTAAAACAAAGAAGAAAAACGTCAAAATTGGAACAATCGATTTTCAGTCATCCACATAGTTCCAATCGAGCAGAAGACCTGTCAAAACGACAAGGATTCGCCACTTTGGTATACTCGAGACACTTTACTGCAGACAACCTGTAATTTTACAAATCGATGGAGAACTGTGTTGAAAGCGATGCAATTTTGAACTGTGTATGCTTACTAAGCCAAGTGGCAAGTACAACGTTTGACTATTTTGCGAGTGCGCTGTAACAAAACAATCACAACTCTCCATCGTATTGTAAAATTACAGGTTGTCTGCAGTGTGGAGCTTGCCTACATTATTGCGTGCAAGAACCAAGTGAAATGAAATGGAAATTTAAACGTTATCATATTCACGTCAAATGCAGTTTTCAGAATTTCTTCTATGCAGGTCAGGTATTATTAATCCAGGTTTTTAGTTCAGAAATGCTATGAGGTCTTGCGAAAATCCTATAATTTCTTATCTTTTCGATTACAAATTCACATAAAAATTGAGATCTCCGGTCAATCTACAATTTCTTGACACGATTACCCCTAAGTCCGTTTTCAACATTAAAGCTCCACCTTTTGGTGTGGTCAAGGCGAAACCCATCCATTATCCTTCCACCGCTGCTGACAGGGACATGACCGAGGAGCAGCACCCGTTAGGAATGGAAACCGTCGTCGCCGTTGCTGGCAAGCCATCCTACAGTCAGGTAACTGCTACCCATCTAGTGGGAGGTGGGGGCAGCATGGCAGTGGAGCTAGCGTCACAAACACTCAACAATTACATTTGTCATTTCGCTGGATTTTAATGTAGGTATGCTGCTCCGACGATGGAATGGTGTTTGCTGCCGCTCGGGCCCGAGTTCTCCATGCTTGTGTGGTAGAAGCAATCAAGCTGCCGGAGCTGAATTAGAGTGGTGATAAATCTCAACGCCGTTTCGGGTGGAAAATGATCTTAAACGGTGTCCGTGGTGGGGATTAATTTATGATGGAAAGGGTCTGGGTTTCCCAGGCAAGTCGTGATGGATCGTGGGTTAATGGCTAGAACATGATGCAGAATACGTTCAACATAGATTTTAGCACTTTGTAGAACAAATAATTTCTAGATATAATAACTGGTTTTATTATGTTTTTAAAGTAGACATAAAAGACTCATAGTTTTCAAGACATCCTAGAATTCGGAGAAGAGGAAGGAAAAAGAAACAGAAATGATAAAGATAGAGAAAGACCAAAAGCATCAAGATTAAATTTTGATCATTAAAACCATTATAAAACCAAAAACGTTACTAATATATGTTGGAAGTAGGAACGTAGAATTGTGTTCCAGCATCATCACACCTATTTTCAGTTGTCATCCATAAGCTTCAATCAATATCAATCGAAAGCTGCGTGAATAATCAATTGAATAATTTCACAATCGGAATTGTCTGCATTCCCCCCCATCACCAATTCAGGAAATCATTTCAATTTATCGTAATTACATCGCACTGTTTGCCGGCTTTTTGTGCAAACTTTGCACAAAATCAACTATCAGGTTGAACCTGGATGCATTCGTCGTTCGACACAATCGCCCACCCTCCCTACTGGATGCTGACTGTTCCATCGTCGTCCGTCAGACAGATTGGATCGTTTAGTTTTAATTGAATACACCTCACTCTCCTCACCCATAAAATTGAGAAACTTTATCGCCCGGTTGTCAGTCGTCGTCGTGCGATGTGCTGCCATCCGTCGTCGTCGTCGCGGTCAACCGACTGAAGGAATTTATTTGTGGAAAAAATATATTTGTGCACTGAAAGAAGGGACGAACTGCAAACAAATTTAAAAGCAGTTAACACGTATAAAAATAAGAAAAAATTTAATAAATATTTTTTCATATTTTTACTTGCTCCTAATTTTCATTTTTTTTGTTTCTTTATGTTTCAATACCCGGCAGTTTGTTCTGCACTTATTTCACTTATGTTTTCTTCATTTGTTTCTTTTTAGTTTATTTCATTTACTTTTCTTTTACATTATTTTGATCTACTTCATTCAGTAAAATTTAAAAATATTTTTTTTTATTTTTTTACCTTTTAAAAATTCAATATTTTTGTTTATTATTATTCCATTTTTCGAAATTTTAATTTTTAGTTGACTACTTACAGATTGATCACTCGAGTTCTCCCTTCTTTAAGTGCACATTGCTCATTACACCCCCTTCCAAGTTGGAATTTTCAACCTACCTGAAAGCCATCGTAGGTCCACGAGCCGAACTTCATCTCGCAGCGCTGGTCGTCGAACGGGAACCAGGTGATGTCGATCTTGCAGGTGGACTTGAAGATGCCGGGCGGCACGTACAGGCAGGAGCCATTGTTCCGGACGACCACGTTGGTCGGGTAGGTACCGTCGAAGCCCTCGTCGGCACTGAAAAAGAACAAAAGAAGTGAGATGAGAAAGTGTTGAAAGATGGTTGAAATTGAATGTTTCAATGGGAGGTTACTTTGAAGTTCATTGCTTGATGATCCGAACTAAAAAGAAAGAATCATTGATTATTTATTACTGTATTCGGAAACTTTTTGAGACAATACTAAGGCAATCGTATTGATACTTTGAAGCAGTTCTGCTGTCATTTGGGCCACTTCAATATCCATATGGCTTAGCTAAATAGTTTTTTTTTTTTATCTTTATTAACCTTTCAGGACGCGCGCCATCAAGCAACCGAAACTTCACCGCACTCGCGCTGTATACGACGAGTGAGGCTTTTTGATGGTGTTGTAAGGTACCCCGGGGCAAGTGAGAATCGGGGGCAAGTGAGACCTATTGCTAGTATTTTTTTTATTATTTATTTTTAAGACTAACATTCTTCATGGAAAACATAGGTATCACACCTACGGATACTTTGAATACAAAAAATGTTATTGTTTCAACCATAAAGAGACCATATACGATATTGTTGTTCACATGTAATTTTCAATTCACTAGGTAAGATTGTCGTGCTTTACTACATTCGTCGTTTAAAAATAGATTTGTTATTCTACAAATACTTTTTTGGTTTCAGGATAGTATTTGGAATTCATGCAAATGATTTCAAGCGAAAAAGCTGTATTTTATTTTTATTTATTACCTTTAGTTTAGTGCATTTCGCTATCTGGGACAAGTGGGACCTATGAAATTAAACAAAGACAATTTTATGGGTTCATCTCGCCTTGCCCAACCTAAGATGAAATTAGCACGAAAGTCAATAAAAATTGACGCGTTAAGTAATCTACTGTTGAATTATACTTTATTACCTCTATTTAGATGATGAAATTCTTGTTAAAAATGGTAAAACCTTGGGTAAAACAAAAAAAAATCTAAAGCATGTATTTTTTATGTTTTTTTTTTCTAAATATCTTCCATTTTTCACTTAACGCTGCATAATGCATTCTTCTGAGCATTCGGGAACCGTCCATTAAAAAGTAAAATAGGGAAATGGCCTTTTCAAAATTCATGATTTAAAAAACATTATTTAATGATCGTAAGATTATGTAAGTGAGAAGATATTACTGCAAATCTCGAAACCCCAGATTTATTATTGGTGATAATCATTAACTATATAATATAAGACCAATTTTCGAAATCTTTTGTCTCTTCTCTTTACGGCGCTTTTTGTATAAAAAAATCAATTTATTTTGCATGAGCTGCTAGAGCTGATTCAATTTCCCCCAGCGATTGGTTATGTGTTACGTAATTTATGCATGATACCATAAACCTCTTCTTATTTTAATCTCTAAACATAGTCATTCATATAAGAAATTTCCGGGAAGGTAAGCCCAGCTCCCTGGGTTAGTGGGTTGGTGTCAGGCCCTGCGAGCCAGCCGTAAAAAAGACTAGCACCGGAAAATCAACAAGAGAAGAATGCGAACCGATACCAATGGCGACGACCACAGCGACGAAAAGGAACTTGCGATTGGAAGCTCGGTACGTGGAACTGCAGATCTCTCAACTTCATCGGGAGCACCCGCATACTCGCCGATATACTGAAGGACCGCGGGTTCGGAATCGTAGCGCTGCAGGAGGTGTGTTGGACAGGATCTATGGTGCGAACGTTCAGAGGTAATCAAACCATCTACCAGAGTTGCGGCAACACACGTGAGCTGGGAACAGCTTTTATAGTGATGGGCGACATGCAGAGGCGCGTGATCGGTTGGTGGCCGATCGACGAAAGAATGTGCAGGTTGAGGATCAAGGGCCGATTCTTCAACATTAGCATAATAAACGTGCACAGCCCTCACTCCGGAAGCACTGATGATGACAAAGACGCATTTTACGCGCAGCTCGAACGCGAGTACGACCGCTGCCCAAACCACGACGTCAACACACTAAGATCAGCTCGGTATTTTCCCCATCTTTTTACTGAGTTCTCAACAGCAGATTTAACTCGGTACGCTCGGTTATTTATTTTGCGGATATTCTGTAAATGAGTTACCGAGCTCAGCTCACAAACTGTCAAAAGTTACTGAAGCACGGTAAATATCGTTACTGGTAAACGGTAAATACGATTACCGAGTGTACCGAAATAAATCTGCTGTTGAAAACTCAGTAAAAAGATGGAAAAAATACTGAACTCAGTGAAAAAATTACTGAGCTGGAACATCTGAATCTTAGTGTGAAGATCATCATAGGGGATCTAAACGCTCAGGTAGGCCAGGAGGAGGAATTCAGACCGACGATTGGAAAGTTCAGCGCCCACCAGCTGACGAACGAAAATGGCCTACGCCTCATCGATTTCGCCGCCTCCAAGAACATGGCCATTCGTAGCACCTTCTTCCAGCACAGCCTCCCGTATCGTTACACCTGGAGATCACCACAACAAACGGCCTATTATGGGCTCCAGCAGAAACTGCGGTCAAAAAAGATTCACCCACGCACCAAATGTACCATGTACAAGACGTTAATAAGACCGGTGGTTCTCTACGGGCACGAGACGTGGACGATGCTCGAGGAGCACATGCAAGCACTCGGAGTTTTCGAGCGACGGGTGCTAAGGACGATCTTCGGCGGCGTGCAGGAGAACGGTGTGTGGCGGAGAAGGATGAACCATGAGCTCGCTGCACTTTATGGCGAACCCAGCATCCAGAAGGTAGCCAAAGCCGGAAGGATACGGTGGGCAGGGCATGTTGCAAGAATGCCGGACAACAACCCTGCAAAGTTGGTGTTTGCTAACCATCCGGTTGGTACAAGAAGGCGTGGAGCGCAGAGAGCACGATGGGCGGACCAGGTGGAGCGTGATCTGGCGAGTGTTGGGCGTGACCGAGGTTGGAGAGCTGCAGCTGCAAATCGAGTATTATGGCGGCAAATTGTTGATTCAGTATTATCATGAATTTGATGTTAACTAAATAAATGAATCATATAAGAAATTTCTGAATAGGTCCCACTTGCCCCGTGAAACACAGTAAATGAAGATCTGCTGCACTTTTCATTATATGCATAATATATGGAGTGTAAAAATTTTGAAACAGTTTCAATGCACGTTAATAAGTACAAATATACCAACAACGTCTTTTGGGTCCACTGGAATTATATAAGAATTTGTGTTCTGAAACTTTTGGAATGACAAAACCAAATGAGCATTTTTTTAGGTCCCACTTGCCCCGGGGTACCTTACTTTTTACAACAGCGCGCGTCCTGAAGGATTAAAGAGCTTCTTAACGCAAGTATGTTGAACCGAGTTTTGCAATGATCCTACTAAGAACTTTATGCCGTTCATTAGGGTCTGTCCATAAACTACGTAGACTCTTAGGGGGGACGAGAGGGGGGCCCAGACAACCAATTTGCACGTATAATGAAGTTTTTGTTCATGTTATACGTACTTTTATGCGTTAAAGTTACATCGCATAAGATGCAGCAAAAATGCCTTATGCGTACAAAAGTGGAGGCGCTATACGTGCATTGACGGAACAATAATAACGCTATATGACTTGAAGCGATATCTTTTGCGATGCACCGTGTGCATTATTGCGACGTAACTCGGCATCTTATGCGACTTAATAAAATTAAAAAAAAAAACAATTCTTTTCAGCTCGATATCGAACTAATGACCTCTGGATTGTCGAGCCACACTTCACACACAACACCAAACGCTACATATGAAACAAGCTGATTAATTATCATGATATTCTAACTCATCTCAGTGTTTGTTGGAATGCACTTGGTTCACTTGCGCTGTGCGTGTTTGGCAGGCTAAAAACGACGAAGCACAATTTCTTGTACAGTTTTCCCTGCCCCTCACTGGCTAGCGCCTCCCATTGTTGATTATCAAGCCAACAACAAAACAAATAATGATGACTTTGCAACCATAATAATGGCTGTTCACTTTCTTGTAGCTTTTTGGCACTGCATCCACAGAAACTCTTTAATAGTTTTTTTTTTACTTATTCGTTTATTTGGAAGGCTCGGGCGCCACAGGGGCATAACAGAGCCAAAACCATTTGTACATTATCCAAAACATTAAATTACTTAACCATACAAAAATAGTTACAATTAATCAATGAAAAAAATCTATTTGATCCACAGTGAGCTTACAAGCAGCTGCTATCCGGAGTGTATCCTCATCGATATTGGGTTTCTCATTAATGTTTAGACTACTGTGATAATTTGAGAATCCACTGAAACATCATTTCCCAGCGAAATTTCACATTAATCAAGCTTATTTTGTTTACCTGTTGTGCATCCGACGCCCCTATCTTGAACTCAACCGAACTTGTGCATGCCAGCCGCTGCGAAGTCGTGTGCGAAATTCGACTGTGATGATAATGAATTTCGGCCGAGTCTAAATGGGTGCAAATGTCGCAATAAGCTGTTGACGCTCATTTCCATCGCTAATCCATTCGTATGTAGGGATACGCACTCTCCTCTTCACACAAGTTGTGTCGGGAACCAAGGTGCGACTGCAACCACTTTCGCCTGCAGAAGTGTTGGTCGCGTTCGTAACTTCAGGCATCGGTTTGCTGACGGCTGAAACAACAGACCGGTGTTGCTTCACCTCATTCCTCTTCGCCTTCTTTCTCGATTTTTTATTGTATTGTATATTCCACTGCTCGGACGCCTCTCCAGTAGCAGCGATCTCTTCTTTCTCGTGTTCGAGTACTAACGATGAGTTCTTTTTGTTCCCATCTCTCTTTCGTTGCTCTTGCAGCGTTGGACAATATCTTTTAAGATGGCTGTCCGACTTGCACGAGAAGCATTTTGGTTTCCGTCCATCGTAGACAATCCTTCCTTTACGGTTATGAAAATAAAGCACCTCTGGGATCTCCTGGTCGATGTCCATGTAGACTCCGCGTACTCCAGTGTACATTTCAAGTTGGAACTCAGATGGGAACCTTTCACGCACGATGCGTTTTATTTTCCCGTACTTCGAAAATACAGAAGCTAATTTCTGATCGGACACCTCCGGCGGCAAGTCGAAAATACGCACATAGCGAGTATTTCCATTCGCAACGGACATTCGCACCATCACTTGTTTTCCATCCGTGTAATGAAACGGAATCAGCTCAGGATTATTCTCAAACGAAAATATCATGGCTTCATCGTTTCGGAATCGTATAAAAACCTATTTTTCATCCGGGATTTTATACGCGGTCTCCATCATTGTTCGATCACCGGCAAGCGATTTGATAAAACAAGCCATGTCAGCAAGTGTTGGCTGAGCAGCATTCTCCGGGAAGACAAAAGCTAGTGTGCTTTTAACCGTCGCTTCACCGCACATTTCGATCGTAGATGAACGTACACGATTATATGAAGCAACGAGAAACCACTTACGAGCGAACGCGTCTACTCCGATCGAGATGTGATCGTGCACTGTCTTTAATAGTTATCACATATCAAATTGCATTATGTCAACATAAATGCTTCTAGCTTATGCGAGTTTGTATGCACACTTTAACGAGCTTATTTGTACTTTTTTGCGATTTCATCCATACACCAACGCGAGGTAAGCTGACAAGACAATAAAAGTACCAAGCGAAGTCGTATAATCATCGCAGTGCGCAATTATGCGAATTCAATTGACACTTTGCGAGTTCGCTGGCACGCTTTTGCGAATAAGTAAAGTTCATCGCAATAAAACATCAGAATACCATCTACTACGATGTACTCATACCTTGTAAAAGTTGATTTGTATTCTTATATGACTTTACTTGATACATCGTAATAAGTTCAAAAAATAACATCATATGCGATGAAAATATCCAGTCAGCCGTACATATATGCAGTAGTGACTTAAAATAGTATTTTATACGATGTACGTCGTGGTTTCCCAAGCGCCTCCTTTTGGGTGGGTGGGGGGTGGGGGCAACGGTCTGACCAAAGTCTACGCTATATACAAATTTTGAAAATTTTGTATGGACAAAAGTGTACGAGAGGGGGAAAAGGAGGGTCTGAGATGGTCAAAAATTAGTCTACGTAAGTAGTTTATGGACAACGCCTCATCACAATTTCAAATTTTATGTAACTCATTTTAGTATCGTAATGGCCTATTTTCTACACTGGTTCATTAGGTAATGAGTAGCATACTGAAACAAAGTAACATGATGTTTATAATTCTGGAACCCCCAAAAATCACCTGAGTCGACCCTGAGATCCCCTTGAACGCTTCTGAGTTCTCATTTGACCCCCCTAAAACGCCTGTGAGATCCTCTGGAACTTACCTGGAACCCTCTGAAAAATGTCCCTGGGGCCTCATCGAAATCTCCCGAAGCGTTCTTGAGACCCCTTAAAGCGGCAGTCCCAACTAACATTTTTGCTACATAAGATCTTAAAAATACTTTCACTAGAGCTGGGACCTCCTAGAGCTTACTTGAAATGCCCCTGAGACCTGCTGGAACTCCCCCAAAGACCTATAAAGCCCCCTGCTAAACCCCTAGAACCCTCTTAAAGCACCTGAGATGACCCTGAGACTCCCTTAATCGCCCCCTAAGATCTCCTGCTATTCCCTGAAACCACCTTTCAAGCCTTCCTGAGGCCTCATGGATTCTCTGAGACCACCAGAAACGCACCTGAAACCCCTTCAGATACCCTTGGAGACCTCTGTAGAACCCCTGAAAACCCCTAAGATGACTCTGAGATCCAGTGAACCGTATTGTACATTTTTTTCATTATCGTCGCAATGCCTATACCGTCATGACTAATGTTTTGCATACTATCGTCACATACTACATTCATGCTGCCTTCGATACATAAATGTCGTTTACCATGAATGTAGCATATGGCACCATGATTGTAACACAAATCAAGACGATGGGAGTACGACATGTCAGTTTTGCAATGTAGAGCTGGAGTTCCAGTGGTTCCGAAAACTGCGAAAGAAAAATAACGATAACTCGTGCTAGAGGGTGTCAGGGGCGTTACTAGGGGTCTGAGGGAAAGGGGAGGGATAGTTTAGGAAGATTTTGGAGGTTTATTAGGAAATTTTAGAGGATTTTGGGGGTTTCGGAAAGTCACATGTGCATTACATGGGGTCCGAGGGGGTTTGAGGGGGATTTCGGAGGCATTCCAATAAGCTTAAGAGCATTTTCGGCGGATTTCAGAAGCGTTACGGAGGCGTTACATGGCGTTTTCGGGGGTTTCGGAGGATCTAAGGTGCGTTACATGGAGTTCCAGGGGGTTTAAGGGGGATTTCGCAGGCATTCCAAGAAGCTTTAGAGCATTTTCGGCGGATTTCAGAAATGTTACGGAGTTGTTACATGGCGTTTTCGGGGGTTTCGGAGGATCCAAGGTACGTTACATGGAGATTCAGGGGGTTTAAGGTAGATTTTGAAGGCATTCCAAGAAGCTTCAGAGCATTTTCAGCGGATTTCATTTCAGAGTCGTTAGAGAGGCGTTTTTGAGAATATCGAAAACCTCCAGTAGTGCCCTTATATTGTCCCCGAAACCCCAAGCGCCATATTGGGAGCCATTGACTTTTGTTCCCCTGCTCCATTGGTGGTTAGGACCCTCGCACAATCCGAATATCGTTGTCTCTGCTTTTTCACACTTCTGGTTCCTAAGTTGTATGCCCCGTTCGCAGTTTTCGGAACCACTGGGATTTCATTAGTACACTCAATTTGCCAATCCAGTGCACGTGTTGACCCGAGTGGTCAAGGCGAATTTGTCATCCGACTAAAAAGACGACTAAAACCTGCCCTGTTAAAACTACAACTCATCTTTTTATTCAAATTTTAAACCTTATATATAATTACAATTTTTTGGTTATTTTTCTCCCCCTACTTAACTTAACTTAAGCGCCTAGCGTCACATTCTCCGCTCTCGCTCTCTTTACTAAAGTACCAACATTCTAGTACTTCGAAACGCGAAATTAAAGCGCGAGAGAGAAAGCTCGCGTCTCTTACTTAGTATCTAATTGGAAGCGGCTAGAATGCTTCCTTATATGAGTCACATGTTTTATTATGTTATACTCCGGTAGTTATGCATTCTTTTTGGCTTACCGTATGCCAACTAGAACAGGTAGAGACCTGCTGAAGCAAACTAGGTCACCCGCTGACCAACTACCGCGTATGATTTGTTTATTTCGCTTTCGCGCATGTCACATATGATGATGCAATAATTTAAATGTACCGTATGTAGGTAGCCACCATCCTAGCTTGAGTCTTGCTCATGATGATGCAAATGATCAGTTAATGAAAGCAAATAACTAATGAAGAATGAATGATTAATTAATCAATTAGGCTATGGTTGGTTCACCAGTACATTTTTTGGCGTCATTAAAAAAATGTCACAGTCAGCCGTGAATGTTATTTCTGGTCATGCGTGAATGTTTTTGTTGCATGATAGTCAAGATCATACACCCACGATTATCATGTTAACTTCAGTTTTTGACAGTACATTTTGGATCACTGCTGAGATCCCCTGAAACACCCTTGAAATCCAATGGAACTTCCCTGTAACCCTTTGATATGAGCCACTGTGGCTACCCGGAAGCCTCCTGAAACACTCCTAAAACCACCTGAAGCGACTTTGAGACCACCAGGTTTCCAGTTAGCCTAGTTAGCCTAGTTAGCCTAGTTAGGCTAAGGATATGGATCGCCAATCCGGAGACGGCGGGTTCGATTCCCGGTTCCGGTCGGAAAAAATTCTCGACTCCCTGGGTATAGTGTATGATTGTACTTGCTTCACAATATACACAATCATGCAATGGCAGGCAGGAAAGCCCTTCAATTAATAACTGTGGAAGTGCTCAAAGAACACACTAAGTTGAAGCGAGGTAGGCGAAGTCCCAGTGAAGACGTATAGCCATAAAGAAGAAGATGGAGACCTTCAACACCCTTAAATGCCTCTGAGGCCCCTTGAAGCGCCCCTGAGGTCACATGAAACCCCTCTGAAACACCTTGAAACGCCCCCAAAACAGCATTCGGATTTCTTCTGAAAACTCCCCGAAACGCCTCTGAAACCTCCAGGTACTCCTTCGAAACCCGTTGGGACCGCTTGAAACGCCCGTGAAATTTCCTAAGAACCCTTGGGACTCCTTTGACACACCCCTGCGACCTCCTTGTACTCCCTGAAACCCCTGCGGACCCCCTGAAACGCCCCTGCGCCCGTGTTTTGCTGTCCCCCATAAACGTGCCGTGACCACCGATGTCATAGTTACTGTCATTACCCCGTAATCCAACACAGCAGTTTTTGGAATTCACTTACAAAAAGACGAAATTTGAAGTTTCAAGATTGAGTTATAGCAACAAGTGCCCAAAATTGGCCCCTCCGCCCAAATGATCCCAGATCTTATTAATAACCCGGTCTTCTCGGCTCGTTTCTAACAACTGACACAACGGTCATCGCGATCAGCAACTGACAGTGGTCATTCCGATCCACTTACTGTAGCTGGCACTGCGGTTATCTAGATACGCATACAGTAACTTATTTCGCGGTCATCCCAACCCACTTTCTACAACGGATACAACTGCTATCTCGATCTGCTTTCAATAAACAATACTACGGCCATCCCGATCCATTTTCGACAACCGGTATATCCAGGCCCGGATTAAGGATTGTGGGGGCTCGGGGCCGAGGTGGATGTGCAAGGCTTGCAGGTACAAACGCGATGAGCAAGAAAGTTTTTCTTTGTTTTTGAACAGTACTTGAGCAAAACGGAAAATATAATCAATGTGTAGCAAGCAAAAACGGTTTTAGTGGGGGTCTTCAAAATGTGGGGGTCTTCAAGGTTCGGCCCTGGATATAACGACTATTTCGATCTACTTACAACAAACAATAGCAGAGCCGAGATGAACCAGCCGAGGGCTGAAAATCTCGATAATAAAGAAAAATAATAATAAATAATAATAATAGCAGAGCGGTCACCCCGATCCGCTTTCGACAACTATTACAGCGGTCATCTTGATCCAATGAATTATCCATATGTACGTTGAGATAATTGATGATCATAACTCACCTCACGGATTGGTTTCCCGAAACTTTGCGCTTTGAGGAAGTCAATACAACTTACACTGTCTTCAGGCTACAAAGACTGAACATTACTAGACAACAACAGACTATGCAAAACACACACACACACACACACACACACACACACAGAAAGAGAAAAGAAAGAAATTTCTTGCACGCAAAATTGTGAGCAAGTTCCGTACTGCAGATAACCTGTAATTTTATAATCCGATGGAGAATTGTATTGAAAGCAATGGAGGTGATGTTGATACAGTGAACTCGATGTAACAATTTTAAACTAGTGGCAAGGTGGAGAGTTGTTCATTTGTGCACACACAAAAGCATCCGAATTAAATGCCCAAACGACTGACGCCACTCACCGTACGATCACCAAGTCGACCAAGTATTCAGGAGGTTCACTAAAGTACTCTACACGGAAAGAAATTCTGAAAACTACACTTGACGTAAATATTAGAAGGTTTAAATTTCGATTTAATTCCATTCGATTTTACATAAAAAAAACTTCTTGAACGCAGTTGCTTACAAAGCTTCATACTGTTGACAACTTGTAATTTTACAATCCGATTGAGAATTGTGTTAAAAGCGATGAAGGTCATTTTGTTACCGTGAACTCGATGTAACAGTTTTGAACTGCGTAGGAGCTTCGCCAAGGATTCTGATGTTTAATCTTCCAGTATTCAGGAGTTAAAAAGATTTTTTTTTCAGAAACTTCACTAGGAATTTCTCGAGGAATTCTACGAGGAAATTCTCTAGCAATTTCACATGGGAATTTCTCTAGATTTCCACTGGAATTTTATAGGAGTTTTACTGACACTTCTTCCAGAGGGATTGTAACATAAAGCTGAATTCCAAAAGGCTGAATGCACGAAAGGCTGAATGCAGAAGGCTGAAATCAAGAAAGTGTAAAATAAGGCTGAAATTACAAAAGGCTGAAAATTCGAAAATGCATATATAAACTATAACACGCTTTCCTTTTCTTGGAGTAACGCCCGAATTGAGATCGAGCCTGCTTCTCAGCTTCGTGTAACAGGCACGAAGATACTCAATGCCAAAGGGAGTCAAGAAAATTTTCATAATGAAAAGCTCTTGGTCCGAACGCGAATCGTACGTGTAGCCCTCAGCATGGGTTCTAGTTTCGAAACTGAGCTTGTAGTGAAAAAGCTAATGGTGCATGCCAACGAACACGAAAAGGAACTGATAATATTCATATCGTTGATTTATCCTTCTTTAAAAATGAGCTATTCTTTTGAGTCATGTTGTTTTGGAAATGGCTGTCATTACATTGGCCTACCATGAACTAGGGACTGTAGGACGGTCAATCGTCAAGCTCAAGCAAAACCAGTACGAGTGCCACGGCTGAGTAATCGACCAACAAGCAAATTTTTTAATAGATCGTAAAATCAATGAATGTATGTAATTATTCCCAATTGGCGTAATCTGTTTGTGTGAGTTGTTAGTATTGAGGCTAGCCTTTTGGCTGGGACGTTTCAAAACTTGTCGAAGCACTGTTTCAGTCTTATGTTATTTCAGCCTTTTGATGCATTCAGCCTTCTGTTATTTCAGCCTTTCGTGTTTCAGCCTTTTGTACGTAATCCCATCCAGAAGTTCTACAGTAATTTTCTCTAGAAGATCCTCCAAGAGTTTCTTCAGGAATTTTCCAGGAGATCTTCCGGAAAAACCCTAACGTTTCCCACAGGAATTCTTTCAAGAGATCTCCCAGGAACTCCTATGTAGAGTTTCATTGGGAATTCTTCCATTAGTTCGACTGAAAATGTATCTAAGAGTTACATTGGGAATTCCTCGACGTATTTCACTGGGAATTCATTCGAAAGTTCCACTGGGAGTCCTTCTCGAATTTTCTCAGGGAATGCATCTAGGAGTTCCACGGACACTTCCTTCGGCAATTCTTTCTGAGTTTCCTTTGGGAGTTCCACTAAAAATTCCTCTAGAAATTTCTCCGTGAATACTTCTAGGACTCTTTCCAGAAATATTGGTTGGAATTCCATTGGAAATTCTTAAAAAAAAAACTACAACGGTAATTTTTCCTGAATTTCTTCTATATTCAGAAGTTGAATCCAGATTGTAGAAGTTCCTTGGTAATTATCTGAGGAAATTCTTCCAGAAGTTTCATTGAGATTTCTTATAAAAGCACCGCCAGGAATTAGTCCGAAAGTTACCCCCTGTATTCTTCCCGAAATTCAACAGTGGTTTTTTTTTGTCAGAAGATTCACAAGAAGTTTTTCCAGGAGTTGCTCCTGAAATTTTCCAGAAGTTTCTGCGGAGATTCTTTCGAAATCGGTTCCTGCGGAAAATCTTCCCAACGTTTCTCTGGAAAGTTTTACCGAATATTCGGAAATTCGTACAGATATTCCTCCAGCACTTTTTCCAGAAGTATCATAAGAAATTAATACGAATTTATTTCGAAACATTATTTCAGTCCGGGGCTTGTACAGGAAATTCTTTCGCTATTTCTTTCGAGAGTTTCTCGCGAGTGCAAGATTCCTTGGTTGAAAGCTTCCAAAAGAATTCCCTCAAAAAGTTCCTTCGGAAGTTTCTCTGCAATTTCATCTGGACTGTTTTCTGATTTATTTTCCATCGAAAGTTTTTCCGGATTTTTGTTTTACAGAAGATGCTGCGGGATTTTTTTTCTCAAGATCCTTTAGGAATTATTCTGGAAGTTTTCCGTGAAATCTTCCTGAAATTCCTCTAGGAATTCTTTACGAAAATCCTGTGGGATTTTTTTTTTCGGAATTGTTTCAGTTCATTCACTTTCAATACCTTCAAGAAGCCCTGCAGGGGTTACTCCGGGAGTTCCAACGAAGTTTTTGTTTCGGTAACTCTTGCAGAACGTATTATAGCTCTTTTTTCGATTTTTTTTCCGGAAGATTCCCGGAAAACCCTCAAGAAGATCCAGCAGGCATTCTTCCAGGAATACCTCCTGTTTCCTTCCCTTATGAAGTTTCTACTACAATGAGAAAAAATCTTTAAAAAGATCTCGAGATATTTTTTCCCGAATATTCTTGAGATGTTAAATATTGAGAGTAAAGTTGTGAAAAACAGACAGGGGTAGGGCGACGCTTCGAATTGAGTTAAACTTTTTATTACGCAGAATCGTTACTTGTTCTGTGACTTTGCGAGTTACAGCGCTGGAATAACGATATGGAATCGATGGTTCGAATCCCATCTGAACCAAGTGGTATTTTTTTTTTTTTACAAATTAGCCTTTCTTTTTATCAATTATGCGCAGATTAAAGTTTTTCATCTAGACTCAACTCCAAATCGTGTTCCCATACTTCTGATTTCTTCCAACATCTCCCAAACCCTCCGCGTTTGATGTGGTTCATCACTTGTGTCTGCAACCACTTCAAAGTGCACACTGTTTGACTCGAACGATCCAGTAGAGGCGAACCATTCCCTCATCAAACAACACCCCGGAGTTCTTATCCCACCGAAAAAAAAAACGGACGATTTTATCACCACCACCAATTGCCAAGAACCCGTAGCCTGCGGGAAGCAAAAAAAAAAAACAGCCGACGAGAAAACCTCTTCCGTTTACCATCGATCCGCAAACATTCGTATCGGTATAAATATTTATTCGACTCCCAACCAACCAACCAAACGAACGGCTGGATTCCGTTGCGCCGAGCCCCGGTTCTCGGTGGAACTTCGAGTTTCGGCTTTTGAATTGAAATTCTTTACGATCTTTTTCACCCGCATTCGGTTCATGCTTTTCTTCGACGTTTAGAGATGGAACCGGCATGGCCGGTGGTGGGTGAGTATAGGTATTAGGTATGCAATATGTTTGGGATGGGATGCGATGAGATTGAACCATTTGGTATTGCTTATTTCGACATCACTGCCGCAGATGGACTCTTATATATCTACATAAAGCGGTTGAGCTGAGATTTTTTCTTAATCCGGTTGTCTGATGTTGGGGAAAATCAGAGCTGGTACTCTGGATACAGATGCATTCTCGTGGAAAAATGGAGGATAAATGTGCTGAAAAGCACGTTGTTGATTGAACTGTATCGGATTTTGTATGCACCGTTCAAAATATAGTATGCTGGAAACGCAAATTATCAGAAGTTCCGCTTTGCATGACAATATAAGCTTTAAATTTCTATATAAACTAAAGGTCTTAAGGAACATGAAAGCTGCTGAAGATGCTCTTCGAAATTTGTTCAGAACTTTAAAGTTCCGAGAACATCTATTCGAACACGACATGGACCCAGGAAGGCCAAATTATTATTGAAAACGTCGTATGTTGGAGCAGCATTTTACCAACTCATACTGCCAGAGCCGAGAAATCCCACGTTTAGAATCCACACTCGTGAAGCCAAACGTTACACAGAAGGCAAACTTTAACATAGGTACCTATTAATTGAATGACGAAGTTCATACCAAAAAAAAAATGTAACGCAATGGATTAGATCCACTGTTACTGCATGATAGCCCCAAGCTGTACCACAACACAAAAGTAAAAAGAAGTGCGCTCACTCTTGCACATGTGGATAAAGTCTTACTTGAATTATTTCGCCTTGAGTCCCCGAAACAACGCGGCGATTATGATTACCCAAGTAACATTTTGATGGCCAATTATTCTTGTAGAGATTTTTAGAACCGCCATAAATCCTAATAACTTTTATTTTGGTTTTATGATGGTTCAAAGAACCTCTTCTAGTCAATTTGACTAAAAATGTTACTTGGGTATGCTTTAGAATAGTTTGGACGACCCTAAACACCTGGGCTCAAGGAAGTTAGAAGAACAAAATTGATAAGGTAACAATACTCAGTGTTGCAGGTAAGGCATTACTATTTCATATTGGTTAAACTGACTAGTGATGAGCTTTGTTGTCCATATATGCAGCATACTTTCCTATATCTGCCATGAAACGTCCAATAATAGGCACAGCGTACTGTGCCACATCAAATCCAAAATGTTCTGAAACAAACAATCAATTACCTCACGCCAGTATTCACACACCAACTTGAACCTCTACCACAAAGTCGTTTCCTAAACACTCCGACATCTCAGCATGAACTTGCGTAGACGCAGTGATACCGCAGTGGTCTACCGCGGACGTGTTCACAGGTTCGCATCATCTCTTTCTTCCCCTTTCTATAGTGGCCAGTACCTTGACGTGGCATGCGTCATTCTCGTCTGAAATAGATTATCACCAACACTCGCACACTAAAGATGTCTGTTAATGTCTCACATTGTATTAGTGTAGCTGATCCGGCTGTGCTGGAATAACAACAACTTCAGGCGGACAATCAAGTTTAAGCTGTAGCGATAGCAACTAGTGTTACAGCAGTATATTTTAAAACCTTAGCTCAATGGCAGTTTGGACATCCTATAATAACCTAAAGCGTATAGAAACATCTTTTGATTTTCAATGAAGTTTAATGAAAAATGAACATGGTTGTCCGTGCAACGAAATGAAAAAAAGCTACCGTCATATGCGTAGTCCCGTAGGTTCTGATTCAGAACCCAAGGTTCAAAGTTGGATGATCTAGAATATCCAAGAAGGTATTTTGGAATAGCTTGCATGATTTGAAGGCGGTCTTCGATGACAGTTGGTTATGTAATATTGCAGTGTTTAACGCAAGTAACTATTTTTACGGTTGAACAGTTGTCGCGGACTGACATCCAACTTGTGTCTTATTAATGTGCTAAAAGTATATCACAATGTCTTCAAGGAGGTTGGTAAACATGGTGGAGTTTGTATCGCTACTCAACTCAGTCAGTGCAGCACAAATGGCTACTGTTACACCAAAAGAGCTGAAGCTCTGAACTGTTTAATACATAATTCCTATGACTTGGTAGGTTCGTAAATATTGGCAAACTGTGAAATATTGTTTATTGTTACAGCAAATGCCACCATTGCTGTAAAACTGGAGGACTCAGTTCCAGAGCAGTTGAAATGGGACTGTTTATAAATGTTTGTATCTCTCCCCTCTCCCCATTGTAGACTTTTCTAAAATAATGAAAAGTTTGTATGGAATATAGCTTGAGAGGAGATTTCAAAGGACTGCAGTAGGAGTTGAGACTTATTCTAGAGAGATTGAAGCACTTTCAGGGACGTTTTAATAGGTTTAAAAGACGTTTCTGCGGAGTTCAGAGAACCCTCCTGAAAAAAATCTTGAAGCGTCCGTGAGACCTCCATGCAATCTTCTGAGAAAACGCTGCTGAATCCGCTGGGACCCCATGAGAAACTTCTGAGTCCATCCTTCAAACTCACTGAAGCCTCCTAAATCACTCCTCAGACCCTTAGGAACTCCCCTGGAACCTCCTGAGTTCTCCTGATAACCGACTTCATGGGGAGACCCCCATAACCGCACTGAGACGCCCTAGGACACCTTCGAAAGCCTCTGAGCCCCCCTGGAGCTCCCAGAAATCCGCTAAGATCCTCTAAAATGTTCCTGAAATCCATCGAGACGCCTCTGTGACCTCATGGTACCCGCTTGAACTCCCCTGGGCCCTGAGGCTCCCTGAAACGCCCCTAAACACCCTTAAAATATCTCTGAGGCCTTCAGACACCCTCTAAAGACGCCTTGGATCTCTTGAAGCATCCCGAAACCCCAAACAACTCCCGTAAGACTTTCCAAATCGCTCCTAAGACACCTAGGTAATAAGTATCGCTCTGAAACCCCTTGAGACCTTCTGAAGTGCCATTGATACCCCTTGGAACCCCCTGAATTCCCTAAGACCCCTGAAACTCTCCTGGTACCTCTTGAAACCCCTGAAACGCCCCTGAGACACTCTGGAAGTCTCCTGGAACATCATAATACCCTTTGAAGCGCCCCTGTAACCTCTTGGTACTCCCCTGAAGCCCCCTGAAAATCTCTGAAGCCCTCGGAAATCCGCTGAAATACTATGAAACTCCTTGAAACACCTTAAAACTTCTCATATAATCCACCTGGTGCCTTTTAGATTCCCCTTCAACCCTAACTACTGAGCACCCTGAAACCTTCTCAAACATCGCATCTACTGAAATGCCATGAAACCTTTAAGAAACCCTCCCCTCTCAGATTTCTCTTGAATTCTACTGAAACCCTCTAAAGCGGGGGACTACTAAAATCCCCTAAAACGATTCCAACCCTCTTGAAGCTCCCCTGAAGCTCTCATTCAAACCCGCGAAAGCCCCAAAACCTCCCGAAACATCTTGGCACCGTTATGAAATCCCTCTGATGGGTGCTGTAGTTTTCATGGAAATTATTAGCTGCAAACTCAAACGAGTTGGCGTAGGCCCAATATGCCACCCGTAAAAATCCCCTTTGCGAATAACATAGAATACGGCTGTTCGGGTCCGTATGAAGTTGATCATCAATATTAACTTCTTTTCCCGATCACCCTAGGTAGCTGTGTAGTGTCGGTAGCGGTTGTCTCAATTGGCTAAGAATAACACTACGGACCACCTGTTCCGGGGGTAAAAGTCCTCTAAACAGGGAGCCCCAATCCAAGGTGTCAGGCGACCTGTGCTGAGGGATGAATGGTTGAGGGGGTTTAAAATATGCTCGATCTTTAACGGAGCCCGTAACGTAGGTAGATCGCATTTTTGTGTTGCGTTACGGTTCAAGATCTACCAAACCGAACCCTAGTGACATCCGGTTTGTCAAGTTGGGGTAATATGTTTTAGTAATAAGGATTTATGATACAAAGTCCTTGTTACTGGTGACAGTTTCAAAAATTGCATTTATTCTGCCTTGCTGATAGTTAAAGAATCGTACTTTGCCCAGCCGAGACTACACTTGATGTTAGGCAAACAAACATGCTACGTATCTAACTGCGTACTAACCTATCAAGGACTGTTAAGTTCTGGTAATTCAAGGACTCACGTGTATTCTTATTGCAGAACACATTCTCTAATTTGACAGAGTTTTGTAACTAGCCTAAAGTCCCGGGTTTTTCTATGTTGTCCTGGGACTAAACTAGAAGCAAGACATGGATGGGGCTAGAGTTCCGATGCATGGATAAATATCAGTACCACCGTTTTGTTTTTCTCAGAATTCAAATAGATTGTGTTTGATTAGGGGAGCTCTTTCACTGGGATTAAAATCTCTATGATAACGGGACCTTTTTATCGCAATCGATTTCTTGCACCTCTGGGATAACAAAACAGGAACTGTATAGAAATCGATGCTTCATTGCCTCTCAATGGCAATGGAGTAGTACGACATGCACTAAATACTAAGGATACGGGTAATGCCACAAAAGATCTAAATACTGGTCGCAGTAGCTCACCCGAACGAAAAAAAAAAACATAGGAGAAAATACGACTCGATACAATCGGCAAAGACATACATACATTTATTTGTTCAACATCATTAAGACAGGACATAATCAACAATATGTAGTACACAGAAAAAAATATGTAATTAAAATTCAGCGACAAATCATGCACATAAAGGGAATGCTAGAGTTAGTGCACTTTTACATGAGATATAATGTAAAATTACATTACCATCGTGTAAATTTCCGCCAACCATCGCGTAAACCATCATGGACTCCAACCGGTTACGTGACTGTTAGCGGAAATTTACACGATTGTAACGAAACTTTACATGATATCTCATGTAAATATGCACTTACTCTAGCATTCCTCTTATGTGCATGATTTCTCGCTGAATTTTACATGAATATTTTTTTCTGTGTATACGCCACAATACTCGGTTTGTGGCTGCCGCTCTCCATCCTCGGTCGCGCCCAATGCTCGCCAGGTCACGTTCCACCTGGTCCACCCATCGTGCTCTCTGTGCTCTACGCATTCTTGTGCCACCCGGATCAGTTGAAAACACCAGCTTTGCAGGGTTGTTGTCCGGCATTCTTGCAACATGCCCTGCCCACCGTATCCTTCCGGCTTTGGCCACCTTCTGGATGCTGGGTTCGCCGTAAAGTGCAGCGAGCTCGTGGTTCATCCTTCTCCGCCACACACCGTTCTCCTGCATACCGTCCTAAGCACGCGTCGCTCGAAAACTCCGAGTGCTTGCAGGTCCTCCTCGAGCATGATCCATGTCTCGTGCCCGTACAGGACCACCGGTCTTATTAGCGTTTTGTACATGGTGCATTTGGTGCGTGGGTGAATCTTTTTCGACCGCAGTTTCTTCAGGAGCCCGTAGTAGGCCCGACTTCCGCTGATGATGCGCCTCCGAATTTCACGGCTCACGTTGTTGTCAGCCGTCAGTAATGATCCGAGGTAGACGAATTCCTCCACCACCTCGAAAGTATCCCCGTCTATCGTAACATTACTACCCAGACGGATCCGGTCGTGTTCGGTTCCGCCTACCGGCATGTACTTAGTTTTTGAGGCATTTACAACCAGTCCTTTGCTGCTTCGCATTCCAGGCTGGCGTACAGCTCTGCCACCGTTCCAAATATTCTGGCAATAACGTCCATGTCGTCCGCAAAGCACACAAATGGTCCGGATTTTGTGAAAATCGTTCCCCGGCTCGTCGCGTCACACTTTCCAGAGCTATGTTGAAGAGTAGGCATGAGAGTTCATCACCTTGTCGCAGTCCCCGGCGAGATTCGAATGAACTGGATAGTTCACCCGAAACCCTTACGCAGTTTTGCACACCGTCCATCGTTGTTTTAATCAGTCTAGTCAGCTTCCCAGGAAAGCCGTTTGGCAAAGACCCACGCGACAAAAAAGGGCCTGTCAATAAACTAAGTAGACTCGAAGGGGTGGGGACGGGGGTGTGATTGGTTGTGTTGCCTGGCAAAAGTCTACGGTCCTTACGAATTTCGCAAAATTTTGTTTTGGCGAAAGTCTACCAGGGGGAGGGGGGAGGGTCTGAGGTTGCCAAAATTGAGTCTACGTACTTTATGGACAGTGCATAAGAACTACGATTGGAAACTTGAAACATGGAATTGCAAGTCACTAGGTTTCGCAGGATGTGACAGGATAATCTACGACGAACTACATCCCCGCAACTTCGACATCGTGGCGTTGCAGGAACTTTGTTAGACTGGACAGAAAGTGTGGAAAAGCGGGCATCGAGCGGCTACCTTCTACCAAAGTTGTGGCACCACCAATGAACTCGGAACAGGATTTATAGTGTTGGGCAAGATGCGAAAACGTGTGATCGGGTGGCAGGCGATCAACGCAAGGATGTGCATGTTGAGAGTTAAAGGCCGTTTCTTCAACTACAGCATCATCAACGTCCACTGCCCACACGAAGGGAGACCTGATGACGAGAAAGAAGCGTTCTACGTGCAGTTAGAGCAAACATACGATATGGTTGCTCGCCGCGTGACGTGAAAATCGTTGTCGGCGACATGAACGCGCAGGTAGGAAGGGAGGAAATGTACAGACCGGTAATCGGGCGAAGGCCTGCACGCCGTATTGAATGATAACGGTCAGCGATGCGTAAGCTTTGCAGCCTCCCGTGGTATGGTAGTCCGAAGCACCTTCTTACCCCGGGAAGATATCCACAAAGCCACCTAGAGATCACCCGACCATCAAACAGAAAATCAAATCGACCACGTTATAATCGACGGTAAATTCTTCTCGGATATAACCAATAATGTCCGCACATACCGCAGTGCGAATATAGATTCGGATCACTACTTAGTCGCTGTATGCATGCGCTCAAAACTTTCGACAGTTATCACCACGCGTCGAAGTCGAACGCCGCGGCTCAACATCGAGCAGCTGCGTAACGTAGAAGTGGCTCAAGACTACGCGCAGCAGCTAGCAGTGGCCCTACCAACGGAAGAGCAGCTCGACGCAGCTACTCTTGAAGATGGCTGGAGGGACATCCGAACTGCCATAGGTAGTACCTCGGCTACAGCACTAGGCTTCGCGACTCCGAATCACAGAAACAACTGGTACGACGGCGAATATAAACAGTTGAAAAACGAGAAGAATGCAGCATGGGCGAGAATGCTGCAACACCGTACGAGAGCGAATGAGGCACGTTACAGACAGGCGCGGAACGGACAGAACTCAGTCTTCCGGATGAAGAAGCGCCAGCAGGAAGAACGCGATCGCGAAGCGATGGAAGAGCTGTACCGCGCTAAGGACCCTCGAAAGTTCTACGAGAAGCTGAACCGCTCGCGCAGAGGCTGTGTGCCACAAGCCGACATGTGCCAAGATAATCACGGGAATATTCTCACGAGCGAGCGTGAGGTGGTCGAGAGGTGGCGGCAGCATTACGATGAGCACCTCAATGGCGACGTTGCAAGTACCGAAGGTGGCGTGGTAACAGATCTAGGAGTATGTGCACGGGACGAAAGACTTCCGGCCCCTGACCTTCAAGAGATTGAGGAGGAGGTTGGCCGGTTGAAAAACAACAAAGCCGCTGGAGCAGATCAACTACCAAGCGAGCTTCTAAAATACGGTGGAGAAGCACTGGTGAGAGCACTACACTGGGTCATTACCAAGATTTGGGAGGAGGAATCGTGTGTCCCATCTACAAAAAGGGCGACAAGTTGGATTGCGGGAACTACCGCGCGATCACACTACTGAGCGCTGCCTACAAGGTACTCTCTCAAATTTTATGCCGCCGTCTACCACCGATTGCAAGAGAGTTCGTGGGGCAATATCAGGCTGGATTTATGGGTGAACGCGCTACAACGGACCAGATGTTCGCCATCCGCCAGGTGTTGCAGAAATGCCGCGAATACAACGTGCCCACACATCACTTGTTCATCGATTTCAAATCGGCGTATGATACAATCGATCGAGAACAGCTATGGTAGATTATGCACGAATACGGATTGCCGGAAAAACTGATAAGATTGATCAAGGCGACGATGGATCGAGTGATGTGCGTAGTTCGAGTATCATGGACACTTCAAGTCCCTTCGAATCTCGCAGAGGGTTACGGCAAGGTGATGGTCTTTCGTGCTTGCTGTTCAACATTGCGTTAGAAGGTGTAATATGGAGAGCGTGGATAAACACGAGTGTGACGATTTTCACGAAGTCCGTTCAGCTTCTTAGTTTCGCTGATGATATTGATGTTATAGCTCGTGAATTTGAGACGATGGCGGAAACACACATCCGACTAAAGAGTGAAGCCATGCGAATCGGATTAGTCATAAATGTGTCGAAGACAAAGTACATGATGGGGCAAAGGGCTCCACCGCCTTCACCGCGTGATGAAATCGAGGCGGTTGAAGAATTTGTCTACTTGGGCTCACTGGTGACCGCCAACAACGACACCAGCAGAGGAATTCAGAGGCGCATTGTGGCAGGAAATCGTTCTTACTTTGGACTCCGCAGAACTCTACGATCGAATAAAGTTCGCCGTAACACGAAGTTAACTATCCACAAAAGTCGATTAGACCGGTCGTCCTCTATGGGCACGAAACATGGACCCTACGTGCAGAGGACCAACGCGCCCTTGGAGTTTTCGAACGGAAGGTGTTGCGTACCATCTACGGCGGAGTGCAGATGGAAGACGGAACTTGGAGAAGACGAATGAACCACGAGCTGCATCAGCTGCTGAGAGAACCAACCATCGTTCATACCGCGAAAATCGGGAGGCTATGGTGGGCGGGTCACGTCATCAGGATGTCGGATAGCAACCCGACTAAAATGGTTCTCGAGAGTCATCCGACCGGTACAAGAAGACGTGGAGCGCTGCGAGCTAGGTGGGTCGACCAAGAGCCATGGATCGAGTGTGATGGAGGCGGCTACTATGTACAGCAGAGGCCACCCCGGCCTTAGCCTGATCGGTAAGGTAAGGTAAAGGATGGGCTCCAGGAAACTGGAATTGTTTCACCACACTATCCGAACCTCCCTGTTCAGGTGTCGTTGAGCAGATTATCCCCCATGGTTCAGAAGCAACGGGTTCGATTGCCTAGATATGCGAACAGATTTGTTTTGTCTATTGTACGAAATCAAGCCACCAATATCATGTTTCCATTTCGATCACAGTTTAAACAATTCTCCAAGAACAAATTGCCCTGTGTTTTCCAAACAAAAGAATTCCAAATTGGGCATTTACTACAGTAGCAAAATTGCCACAGTGTGAAAACTCGCCCCAGCTAGTTTCCTTTTCAGATCCATTTAAACTTTCAGCCCACCCCAAGCAAATCCTGCTAGAATCAAAAAGCTTTCCCATTCCACGCCGAAGGCGGTCGGTGTTAGCCCAAAGAAACCCATGAAAGTAAAACGCATTCGGATTGCTGCTGCTGCTGCTGGGTCGTCGTTTTCGCCGTTGTCCCTTTTAGTTTAGTGCTGCCCGGCCCTGCTGGCTTCAAATGGCATTCGCTCGCCGCCACCGTCGTCCGTAAGACAACCATCCGAGGACAATTATCCTCCGGGATGCGGTTGGATATCATCTTCTTTGTGTGAATGTGAGAGTGGTTGTATGTGTGTGTAATGACAATGATGGCGACAAAGACGACGACGACGACGACCACGTCAGACGGGTCCCTCCGTTTTGGAAACTTTTTTTGAGGTTTTATTTTCTTGCGATACCCACTAGTGGGACGATCCAAGTTGTATGCGGAGAAGCGAGTTGACAGAAACGGACTTTATCTAGCGGAAATTTGGCCCCGTTCCAAATGACGTGACTGCTTTCATCTTATACTCAGAAGTACTACTGTCTCTCGGCGTGCGTCCTCGTCGTCGTCGTCGTCATGCCGTGCGGTAGGTTCTGGATGTCTGAATGTGTGTCGTCGTCGGTTCTCGGTTTTGGCAATGGGTTTTCGGTGGGATGGACGGACACACGTTCTTAAAACTGTGCACAAAATGGGCTTCTCCGGGGCTTCTTCTGGGAAGACGGAGCCTGAAGCCCACGAAATGGGAAGGAACAGTTGACTGCTGCTTCTGTGATTCGGCCACTTTCCTCTGGCTGCAGGTGATTGCGATAACGAGCGTCGGTATTTATTATGGTTGATGTCAAGGGGAGGATAGTGCAAATGAAAAATTGTAGTTACGTGGAGGATGCTGAGAATGGGAGGGAGATTTTAGTGATCCAAGAAGAAGAGCTGGGGATGTTCCGGTGTAATTATACGACTGAAACACCCGGAGGTTGGAAGCGATTGCATTAATGACTGAAGAAAAAATCTAGCTACGAAAAGGTAGCAGAGGGAACGACATTCTCGTTATGGCCTTGAATTTTTCTGTCTTTTATTTTGCTCATAAATATATTTTATTGTAAAGTAAAGAGAATCGATCTCATCTAATTGGTATACAAGAGGTTTCAGGGGGCTTCAGTAGATAGGATTAAATGTGAGTCTACGCTGGGATTATAAGAGGAGTTGTTTCAAGAAGGTTCAAGGTAATTCAGCGGGTTTTGAAGGGTTTTTCAGGGATTTTTCGGGGCTTCTGCAGAGTTTAAAAGAAATCTACAGGGCGCTCTTTTAATGCGAGGTTCTGAGGGGTTTCAAGGCGTTTCAACGGGTTTCGAGAGATTTCAATAACTTGTAGGAAATTTAGGGGGTATCAGAGAGTTTCAGTAGAGTTTAGAGAAATTCTAAGGCGATTCTCTGAGAAATTAAGAGGTATTTTTGGGGCGTTTCAGTGCTTTTAGAAGGAGTTTGATGTTTCAGGGGGTCTACGGGGTTTCAAAACGATTCAGAGGGCTTCAGGAGAGTTTGAAGTCTTCAGGAATCTCAGGTTAGATTTCTGAGGGATTGCAAGGCGTTTTCAGTGAGGCTTCTGTCAGTTACATCCGAGCCTCCATTAACGAGTAACGGATAACGAGTCGGGACTGCCCAAATAGAATTTTTTATCTAAATGGATTCAGTTCATTACCTAAATGGATTTTAAGATTGCAAAGTAGTTTGAGAAGGGTGAGTGGCTTGCAGATGCAAAGGGGAGCAGGTCAAGGCTTTCAGATGTAAAGGGGTGATGGTCAGAGGGATTTCAAGGGAGTTTCAAGGGGGGGAGGGGGGATCCAAGGCGTTTCAGAGCGTTTCAGGAGGTATCAGAGAGCTTTTAGAGGGCTTGATATGCACTCAGGTGAACTTCACGGGAGTTTCAGTGGCATTCCAAAGCGTTTCAATGCGTTTAAGGGTGTTCAAGAAGCTTCAGAGGTATCTTGAGGGGCTTCAGAGGCTTGCACGTGCGTTTCACATGGATTTTATTTGTGTTTCAGATGCGTTTAACCTTTCAGTACTCGCGCCAATTTTTGTAACGCGAGCAGTCGCGCGTTGTACTTTGTACAACACCCATACATTCTGATATATCTAAGGATCCTGATTGTTTAGAGGAGGACTATCTTTGGCAAAGTTGTTGTAAATTTCATAGGCTACTTGATGCTGACAAAGTTGATTCATAATACGTCCACTAGGCGGCGCTAGTGAGCAATATCATGTTATATCTTATATCTCAGGATCCTGATGTCTTAGAAAGATGGTGTCTTCGGCAAAGTTGTTTGGTAACTCAACGGCTTACAGATTATTGGCCGTTTAATTGGAAATTCCACCACTAGGCGGCGCTAGTGAGCAAATAAACTTTATATTCCATGTATCGCGGGATCCTGATTACTTAGAAAGATGGTGTCTTTGACAAAGTTGTTTGGTAGGTCAAGGACTTACGGATGATTCGCAGTTTAATTTGAAATTTCACCACTAGGCGGCGCTAGTGAGCAATTTAATGTTACAGCTTATATCTCAGGATCCTGATGTCTTGGAAAGATGGTGTCTTCGGCAAAGTTGTTTGGTAGGTAAACGGCTTACAGATTATTGGCCGTTTAATTGGAAATTCCACCACTAGGCGGCGCTAGTGAGCAAATAAACTTTATATCCTATGTATCTCGGAAACCTGATAACTTAGAAAGATGGTGCCTTCGACAAAGTTGTTTGGTAGGTCAAGTACTTACGGATGATTCGCAGTTTAATTTGAAATTTCACCACTTGGCGGCGCTAGTGAGCACGTAAATATTATATATTATGTATCTTTGGACCCTTATTACTTAGAAAGATAGTGTCTTCGGCAAAGATGTTTGGTATATCAAGGGCTTATAGATGAGTGACAGTTTGATCTCAAATGCCACCACTAGGAGGCGCTAGTGAGCATGTAAATTTTTAATCTCATGTAGCTCAGGATCCCGATTAAAAAGGCACGGGACACCGTCTTCAGCCAGAGGCTGTACAGACTGAACAGAACTTAGCACTAGACCATGGACACGACATACATTACATGCACCAGTGGATAGCATGGTGCGGTTACACGCTTGGTAACGCTAATCGAACGGCCACGAAGCTCCACTTTACTCAGAAAGATGGTGTCTTCGGCAAAGTTGTTTGGTAGATCAAAGACCAAATGGAGGAAAAGTTACCTCTCGTGCCGACCTTCTAAAAGATCGAAAACTTACAGATAGTTGTCCGTTTGAATCGTAATTTCACCACTAGATTACGCTACTGAACATAAAAAATGTTTATACAATACTTCTCAGGATCCTGGTTACTAGAAGAGAGATGGTGGTTTCGGCAAAGTTGTCAAATAGGTTAAGTGCATTTGGTTGATGGGTCGTTGAAATCAATATTTCGCCAGTAAGTGGTGCTAACGAGTATGCAAATTTTATATCTTATATATCTCCGAGTCTGATTATCTGAGAAGTTGATATCTTTGGCAAGGTTGGTTGGTAGATCAAGGGCTTTCAGTTGATTGACCATTTGATTCGTGCTTCTGCCACCAGAGGACGCTAGTTGTAAATTTGCAAAAGCATGAACGTGTTCAAGCATGAACGTGTTCATCTAGAAAAAAATCGACGAGCTGTAAATTTTTATACTTACGAAAGTTTTCAAAATATGAATATTACACAACAAGTTGATTATAATTTGTTTAAATTTGCACTTGATTGATTAATTTTACATGAAGTTAAAGCGCTTAGTAAAATATTCAATATCTGATCGTCGTATTCCAATATACTCTATCTTAAGGTTGTCAATGTCACGGGATAAGTACATCCATCCTTTATCCATCAAACAACAATGTCGAAGACATCATTGTTTCGTCTGGGGCTAGGATTCTACGTTGTGTATGGTAAGGAGGAGCTCCAGGCGACGACGAAGAACACGATTTGATTGAGTTCAAACTAACTCGGATTTTATTTGCTCCCGAGAGGCACACGCCTGCTCGGGAGTGATCTTTACTTACTATTCTAGGATTCTAGTCTACATGGTTTTGCGTGCGCCTTTTATAGGCGCACCAGTACGGAAAGACAATTCAAATTAATTTAATTGTTACATTTACCGCGCGCTGCTTTCTGTAGTTTGGCGCGCTCGCACGTTGGCGCCAAAGCAAAGAAGCTGCATTCTGGATAGTGATGATTGTGCGGTGCGTCGAAGGAAACAATGGGCATCGCTTTGAATGCCTCTACTTCTGCACGCACTTGGATAGCCTCGCAGCAGCCAGTGATGACGCCGACGACGGGGCGAGATCGAACAATCATCTTTCTAAGTAATCAGGATCTTGAGATATATAAGGTATAAAACGGGAATACTCACTAGTGCCATCTGGATGTGAAATTGCACTTCATATTTGTCTTCATCAGTTAGTGTTTGATTTATTAAACAACTTTTCAGAAGACACCATCTTTCTAATTAATCAGGGTCCTGAGACATATGAGTTATAAAATTTGAATACCCACTAGCGCCACCTAGACGTGGAGTTTCAAATCATACGGCTCCATCAGTTAGTGTTCGATCTACTAAACAACTTTGCTGAAGACATCATCTTTCTAAGTAATCAGGATCTCGAGATATATGAGTTATAATATTTGAGTAATCACTTGCGCCACCTAGATGTGGAATTCCACATCATACTTGTCTTCATCAGTTAGTGTTTGATCTACTAAACAACTTTGCTGAAGACACCATCTTTCTAAGTAATCAGGGTTCTGAGATGTATGAGTTATAAAATTTCAATGCCCACTAGCGCCACCTAGATGTGGAGTTTCAAACCAAACGGCTTTCCATCAGTTAGTGTTTAACCAACCAAACAACTTTGCCGAAGACACCATCTTTCTAAGTACTCAGGATCCTGAGTTATATGGGATATAAAAATTACATGCTCACTAGCGCCGCCTATCGGTTGAAATCTGAATTTCTCAGATCACCTCGCGAAGGTCCTTGATATCCCAAGTAACTTTGCCGAAGACACCATATTTCTAGATCATTTAGATTTTGAAATACACTAATTCACATTCAACTGTCTATCTTATCTTAAATATAGTACGTTCTTCATATTGCGATTTTCAATTTTCCGCATTATAAGGAGTTATACTGTTTTCAAAAAAGGTCTTATAATATTTCAAATAAGATTCCTGTAGAATACATTTGGGGTTGACATCGATAGAAAGGATGGTTTCAAAGTAATAGTCGATAATTCTCATGTGTTGTACAAAGAAGAACAGCGCGATTAACGGAAGGTTAAGAGCGTTTCATGGCCTTTCAGGAGGTTTCAGGAGGTTTAAGGGGTCTCCAGTTAGCCTAGTGGTTAAGGCTATGAAGAAGAAGAAGAAGAAGAAGAGGAAGAAGAAGACCAGGAAGAAGAATAAGAAGACGAAGAAGAAGAAGAAGAAGAAGAAGAAGAAGAAGAAGAAGAAGAAGAAGAAGAAGAAGAAGAAGAAGAAGAAGAAGAAGAAGAAGAAGAAGAAGAAGAAGAAGAAGAAGAAGAAGAAGAAGAAGAAGAAGAAGAAGAAGAAGAAGAAGAATAAGTGCGCCTTCAGAGGGTCGCAGGTGAATTTGACGGAGGTTTTGTAGGGGTTTCAGAGGCGTTTCAAAGCGTTTCAATGTGTTTCATGGCATTATAATGGGTTTCAGGGAGTTTCAAAAGGTTTAAGGGGTGCTTGAGGGGGATCCATAGGCTCGCAGGTTTCATTTCACGAAGGTTTCGTGGGGGTTTCAGAGGCGTTTCAAAGGTTTTCAAAGCGTTTCAGGACGTTTCAGGAGGATTCACAAAAGTTTTAGGTGGCTCCAGAGGATCTCAGGTTAATTTTACTGAGCTTTTATGGGGTTTTCAGCGGCGTTTCAAAGCGTTGCAAGGCGTTTTAGGGCATTTCAGGAGGTTTCATATAGGTCTGAGGAGGCTTCAGAGGCTCTCAGGGAAATTTCACGGAGGTTTTAACACTTAAACTACAGAGGTAAAAACTCCCGCGAACTACCAAGGGTCCAAAAAAGTCGGAAGTCCAACTTTGATAAGGCATTTCTTGGCCGTTTTTCAACCGATTTCAAAACTTTTTTTTGCGATGGAACCGGACAGGTTTCAAGATCATCGTCTGTTTATAAAAATATAAAATAGAAGCGTCTGCCCAAAGTTATTAAGCAAAAGACACTTCCTAGTTTTTTTTTTTGAGAGCGCATTTTTTGCGCACATTGATCAATAAAAGAAAATTTAAAGCGATGACATATGGTTTTTTCGACTCTAAATCATGCGTACAGCTGGAGTGAACATGTTTATGCAAAATTAGTGATTTTTCAGTACACTGATATTTTATCTTACTCAAAAAACTGCTAAAATACCCTATTTTTCACATAAAATAGCCAATAAATCAAAATTCAAAGCGATGACATATAGTTTTTTCGGTCTTAAATTGTTCGTAGGATTGTACTCGACATTTTTGATGAACAATGAAAATATTCTAATTACACTCTTGTTTTGTTATACCCGTAAAACTACGAAAATTCCATACTTTTTACACAAACAAGTCAACAAAACTAAATTTAAATCGATAACATGTAGTTTAGCCTTGAAATGTTCGTAACAGTTTGGGGGACATACTTGAAGAATAATAGAGATGTTTTTATTACACTCAAATTTTGATTCACTCAGAAATCAACGAAAGTACCACATTTTTCACACAAAGTGGTTAACAAAAATAATGGCTTACAATGCAAAGTAGTTTTTTTACCTTTAAATTATTCGTGAAAGCATACTGGACGTTCTTGATGAGTAATAGCGACGTTTTCATGACACACTTAATTTATTTTACTCAAAAAGCTACAAAAATACCATTGAAACCTGTCCGGTTCCATCGCAAAAAAAAATTGAAATCGGTTGAAAAACGGCCGAGAAATGCCTTGTCAAAGTTGGACTTCTGACTTTTTTTGGTCCCTTGGTAGTTTAGGAGTTAAAGGAGTTTAGATTTAGAGGTATTTCAAAGCGTTTCAAGGCATTTCAGGGCGTTTTAACGCATTTCAGGGCGTTTCAGGAGGTTTAGGGGGCGTTAAGGGGCTTCAGAGGCTCGCAAATTAATTTTATGAAGGTTTCATGGGGTTTCATAGGCGTTTCAAAGCATTTCAAGATGTTTAAGGAGGTTTCACAGGGGTTTTAGAGGGCTTCAGATGCTCTTGGGTGACTCTTGCGCAGATTTTTAAGGATTTTTAGAGGTATTTCATAGTGTTTCAAAACGTTTCAGAAGGTTTAGGGGGCCTTAAGGGGGATTCGGAGGCTCGCAGGTGAATTTCACGAAGGTTTCATGAGGATTTCGAAGGCGTTTCAAACCGTTTCAAGGCATTTCGATGCGTTTCAGGGCGTTTCAGGGCATATCAGGAGGTTTCACAAGGGTTTTGTGGATTTCACGCAAGTTTTATAGCAGTTTAAGAGGCGTCTTAAAGCATTTCAAGGCGTATCAGGGCATCTCAGGAGGTTTTAGGAGGGGTTTAGGGGGCTTCAGAGGCGTTTTAAAGCGTTACAATGCGTTCATAGCGTTTCAAGGCGTTTCAGGATGCTTCACAGTGGTTTTAGGGAGCTTCAGGGGCTCTCAGGTGACTATCACGCAGGTTTTCAAGGTGGTTTAGAGGTGTTTTAAAGTGTTTCAAAGTGTTTCAAAGTGTTTCAAGGAGTTTCAGGAGGTTTAGAGGGCCTTGAGGGGTGAGGGTTTCGGAAACTCGCAGGTGTATTTCACGGAGTTTTCGTGGGGGTTTCAGAGGCGTTGCAACACGTTTTAAGACGTTTCAACGCGTTTCAGGAGGTTTCACAGCGGTTTTTGGGGCTTCAGAGGCTCTCAGGTAATTTTTATGGAGGTTTTATAGGGATTTTAGAAGAGTTTCAGAGCGCTTCAAAGCGTTTCAATGTATTTCAGAGCGTTTCAGGAGATTTCACAAGGATTTAGGAGGCTTTAGAGGCTCCCAGCTGAATTTCATGGAGGTTTTGTAGGGATTTTAGAGGCTTTGATACGCGATTCAAAGTGTGTCAAAACGTTTCAAGGGTTTTTAATGCGTTGCTGGGCGTCCCAGGAGGATTTAAGGGGCTTCAGAGGATCACAGGTAAAGTTCTCGCAGGTTTCATGGGGGTTTCATGGGCGTTTCAAAGCATTTCAAGGCGTTCCAAAGTGTTTCAAGAGGGTTAAGGAAGCCTCGGACGCTCATGGGGTTTCATGGAGGTTTTGAAGGCGTTTCAAAACGTTTCAAGGCGTTTCAATGCGTTTAAACGCATTGAAACGCCTTGAAACGTTTTGTCCTTAACCTTGTATTTCATGAAGATTTCATGGGGGTGCTTGGGGTATTTCAAAACGTTTCCAGGCCTCTAAATGGTCTTAGAGCGGTTTCAGGGGACTATAGAAGCTTATTTAACCTCTCCTCTATTGCGTAAATTTCTTAGAGACAACCAAATACGTTAGTAGGTTCGATGACCTATTCTCAAGAAAGTTCTTGGAGATCCTAAAACTGACAATGAACTCACCACTTGATAGCAGATAGCTAGATGAGGCTGTGTAAGCATACATTCCATTCATAATGGTCCAGTAGATCACTGATTACACTTGTAGATCGGATGGCATTAACTCCAGGGAGTTCTTGGATACTCCTATACAATCATAGAACCAACCACTTGATAGAGCATAGATGCCTGGGGCTGTGTGAGTATTAACCTCATTTTAATGCTCTTAGATACAATTAGTAACTCTCGTAGATTCGATTACCTATACTCAAGTGCTTGGAGAACATTAAAGAATCATTGGTAGATCCGATTACCTATGCGCAAGGAAGTTTTTGGAGATCCTTAAACTGACAACGAACTCACCACTTGGCAACTCATAGCAACATGAGGCTATGTGAATTTCATTCATAATGCTCCAATAGATCACTGATTACGCTTATAGATCAGATGGCAACTCCAGGGAGTATTCGGATACTCTTAAACTCTTAACCCGTAAACGTCCCTTAAATCTTAATTCTGATTTTTTTTCCGTTAACCAACTTTATCTGTAATCTTGAGTACTCCAACTGCTCCGAACATAATCAAATTTCATTTAGGTAACATTACCTTAATGGAGGGACCTAAATAGATTTTACCTAAATGGAGATTTCAGTGTACATGGATTTGATGTAGACCCAAGCCTCTTTTTTATTCTCAACCGCTTTACCTTATTTACAGCTTTTACAGTCCACTAGGGCACTACGCGAGCGATTCCAATTGACAGCAGCACCTACAGAGCCTAAAGGTATTCTATTCTACTATTCCGAGCTGATTACCATTGTGCTGTTGTTCCTTCTCCAGTTCGATTGAGGGCCCATTATGAGTTACAGTTCGCCGATACATGATTAAACGGGGCCGTTAAAGCTATTGCCTCATAAAAGGGTGTATGTTAGCCGTTCTCGGGGGCTGACTGACGAAAAATTACAACTGCCGGAGCTGGAATCGAACCCATGACTGTTTGTTTATGAAACAAACGTGTGACCACTGTTCTACGGGCCCCGGCTGAACCACTTAGGTTCTCGATTAGGGAAACACAAAGCTTTATTGATTAGTTTGGTTTATAAATATGGACGTAATAAACGTTGACATTTCAAGAGAGTCTCAGGAAATTCCAAGGAGCTCTAGGAGGGTCTTAAGGGCGGGTGGGTCTCTGAGCCGTCTTAGGGAGTCGCAGAAGGCTCAGGGCGCTTCAAGTGCTATTAAGGTATTCCAAGTGAGTTCCAGAGAGTCTCAGCTTCCTTTCTGGAGGCCACAGGTGGTTTTAGGGGGTCACCTGGAGTGACGTTTCAGGCGAACCTAGGAGGCTTCAGGGGAGTACCAAGAGGTTACAGGGGCGCTTCAGGAGTCTAAAGGTCGTTTCAGGGGATCTCAGAAGGGATTTTGTGACCACATGGTCACTTCAAGGGGTATCAGGGGCATTTCATGGGGTATCAAGAGGTACCATGAGGTCTCAGGGGCGTTTCAGAGAGTCTCAGAGATTTCAGGGAATTCCAAGGGGTATCAAGGGTGCTTCAGAGGGTCTCAGTGCACTGCAGTGGAGTTGTATAGGGTCTCAAGATATTTCTAAACCAATATATTAAAAGGGCGGAACAACCATTGCACGCATTATAGGGGATCTCAGCAGACTTCGAGGAGCTTCAGGGAGTCTCATTGGCTTTCAAAGGTGTCTCAGGGGGTCTCAGTAAGGTTTTAGAAGTCTCAGGGGGCTTCATGGAGGCTCCAGGGGAATTCACGGGGTTCCTGAGGGTCTCAGGAGCATTTCAAGAGGTCTCAGGGAGTTCCAAGGATGCTTTTGGGGAAATCAAAACTGTCTCATGGGATCCCAGGGGATTTAGGAGCTATGAGTATGAAGAAGTTCTTAAAAACTTAAGTGGAAGATTGACAGAACTTCTGTGCAGACTTGGAAAAGCTTTCAGGCAGACTCAGAGTGCGAATCAAAATTCCTCCAGCATTCGAGTTAGAAGACTCTTGGCACTCGATTCAGAAACCTCCAAGGATTCGAGACAGAACCCTCTCAGGATTCGATTTAGAATCCTCTAAGCATTCGAACCAAAATCTATTGATAATTTGAGGTACATTCTTCTAAAAAATGGATTCAAAATCTACTTTCGTATTTCTGGAGAGCTTCTGAAGACTTCTGCAGAGGTTTTAAAAACATCTGTAGAGGCTTAGAAGTCCTTATAAACAAGCTTTAAAATGCCTTTGTAGAGTTTCGTGTAGAGTATGAGAAGAATTTGTGGAGCCTCTGATGAGCCTCTAGAGGCTTTAGAGAGCTTTGGCAGAAGCTTTGAATGGCTTCTGAAGAAACGTTCAACAGTTACTTTAGAAGTTCTACAAAGCTTTTGATTTTAATTTAATGGTTCTAAGACTTCGGAAAGCTTTTGTATAGAATCTATGGAGCTGTAGATCTCAAGACTTTGAAAGTTCTGCAGAGAGCTTCTAGAGTCCTGTAGAGACTTTGATGCGCTAAAGTAAAAAACCCTGAATAGCCTTATACAGCCAAAAACCTCCTGAGGCTCCCTGAAACTTCATGAAGCCTACTAATGTGATGCTCAACATAGCTTTTGTTGCGGCTATTAGGGGAACAGGCATGCAAAGGGGTGATACCATTATTACACTCGTGGTAATTTCACAGAATGTAAAAAATCTATCACGGGCTGGAAATCTTTCTAATAAAGCTAATAATAATAGTAATAATAATATTACGAATTCTTTCAGAAGAGATAAAATATTCTACCTATTCTTAAACATTTATCAAAAGTTTGCCTTCAAAACATCAAACTTTCATTGCCATTTAACATATGAAAACAAACTTCACCCGTCTGACAGCTCGCTCCCTCTTGCGTTGCGTAATCGCTCGAACCGACCCTGTTGACGCCTGGAACGATAAA
>NC_085136.1:53220258-53293406 GCF_035046485.1 Aedes albopictus
GAGCTTCGCTTTTTTTCTGTTCTGGATTACTTTCATACTTGATACTTGATGCGGTCAGTCTACGCCGAATGAATCAATTGCCTCCAGTACTCTGGTGTCGATCCTGAGTCAATGCTTCCCGTCGCCATGAACGTTCAGAGTCCTTAGCTCCTCGCAAACTGCAAAAAGTCGACGTGTGCGCGGGCTTCTACGAAGCCGACGGACCCTTCGTGGTTCTCTGCTGAATATAGTTCTAGTTTGCCAATCCTCCGGCACACAAGCTGAGTGACCAGCCCACCGCAACCGTGTTAATCGTAATTCCATTCCTCTCAGTCTTCCTCTTGAAATATATGAACGCAGTAACAAATTTTGAAAACGACGTATAATCAATGCTACACCATTGATTATACGTCGTTTTCAAAATTTGTTACTGAACGCTTCTTCCAGTAGTGATATGCTGAACAGTATGTTTGAAATGCTTCAGTTACGAATTATACCGAAATTTCACCCACAATCCGTGCACTTGTTTACGATTCATCAAGCATCGCACGAGTCAGTACAACCAGCTTCAACCGAAAAACCACGTTCGATCACAATATACCATAACTCGTTTCTCTTCGCTAATTCGTACGACAATCAATAAATTGATGGGTTTGGGTTCTGTTGCGTTACTTGCACTGTTACTTGTTAGCTGCGACTCGTTCGAAGGCCAGACACCTTGAGCCTTCCGTCGGGTGTTTGCTGTTCGTGTTTTTTCCCACGCTTGGTGCACTTGGGATGGTTTGAGCAGCCTTGCGTCTTATAATCTTTACTTACACACCACCTACAATCATTGCTCCTGTCAGGACCTTTACAGTCCCATGACTTTTGTCCCGGTTCTAGACACTTGGAGCTCGTGTATGCCTAACGGACATACCGAACGGTCCACCTTAGGCTTTTCTTTCATAACGGACTACTTAGTTGGCATCCGCAGCAGGTACCTTGCTGAACCAAGGCTGTGCCTTTCCGGTGTCCACTAGGCTCCAGGGGCCGTCCTCTCTCTAACCCGCTATATCCTCTGTGGTGGTTGAGGACCTACAAATCGTCACAACCGTCTGCTCAATTCCATCAATGTTTTAGGCCCACCCTTCCCAGCTGTCGGGGATGCCCAGTCGGGATCCAACTCGCTGACAATACTGCCCTTCACTCTCAGAGTTAACAACCTCCCAAGTAACAATAAATGCTGAACAGTGAGAGTATTAGCTGTTAACGGTGTCAATGAATGGCTGAACACAATGACAGCTGAATATTGGTCTGAAGTATGGCTTGTCCAACCTCTTCAATCAGAAATCATAGATGACTGAATATCAAATTGAATAGAATAGGTATTATTCATCTGAGTAACCAGCTTTGAAACATACACCAACATGTACAATTAACAGTGAATCAAAATTCAATCATCGCGTAACAATAACGACAATGTCGCAACCTGAATTTGTTGCGACATTCTACCCAATGCGACATACGTTTGTCCCAACTTGAACAGAATAGGACAAAGATCGCGCACCACGAGTTTAGAGATTTTTAAGGCTTTTAAGGTGATTTTCGAGCAGTAACTTCGAATCGGTAAACACTGCAACGCTGCTGAAGATGTATCATCCAAAAAAATCGATTTGGAGTTGGTAATAACAAATTCAGGCTCCGTTTTGTCTGCAACAAAAATTTTCGAGATCATGTCATTATCTGTTACCAGTTGGGATAAAGAGTAATCGCCGCGTCTTCTTTGTTGCTTGTTTTGTGCTTCTTTTGCCTGACAATTTTCTTCACTGACAATTAATCATATTTTGTTCAACCTATAATCAAAAAAATTTTAACAGCTGACCCAGGCATGGTTTTCGAGAAGTCCTCATAGCTTCTTCAGCATTAATACAGACTTAGTTCAACTTATGTTCTTGACTATTCAGACACAACAAGTAATGCTCTTGTTTTCGAGGATATATATACAATTGTGTGTGGTGTAAGTGCTAAAGTGAGTGACTATAAATCAGGTGGTCCGAGTTCAATTCCCAGTCTTCCCACAGATTACTTTATGCATTCCTAAACATCTGTTCTGGAAATAGATGCAGCTAATGGTAAAAATAGGCTAACGAAAGTGTTTTTACTTTATTTTAACATAATTAATAAATTTAATTGATTACTGATTAGGCGCATATTAAGCCTTAAATCAGCTTTTCATTAAACCTCAAATCAGCTAATAGTTGAATAAAATCACTAAAATTATATGTTTAGAAGCTGAATAAAGGATTTTGTTCAAATGAAGGTTGATTTAAAATAGTTGGAGAATCATTTGTACAACATGAAATTGTTATCTGGGCTTCTAGCCCAGCCTGGTAACGCAATGCCTGTCATTAGCAATCGCTTCGGGCTACCCGCGAAGGCCTCGATCTGGGTAAACTTCAGCACCTTCAGCTTTACGGGCTCTGCGGCTGCCACCGAGAGTTGCTATCAGTTTCTTATGGTCTTGCACGGCTACCATCGTTGACCTGCGAAGTTTTATCCGGGGCTGCTCAAGTTCTTTACTGATGTTAGACATCGTGGACTCATTTGAGGAGGACTTGATATAAGTCATAAGTGATTTTGTTCGTCCGGGTTTTTGGGGCCTGAAACTCCTTTAAACAGCCGTCAACTTGAACTTTGGGCGGCCATCTTGGATTTTGGGCCACCATATTGGATATTCTGGTCGCCATTTTTGGACTCCAGACGCCTTCCTCTTACTAAAAATACCAATATTTCATGGTTTTAGAGCCTATACCTCCTAAAAATAGCCGTCATCTTAAATTGTGGGCTCCTTTTTTGGATTTAAGGTTGCTATCTTGAATTTTCGGCCAAAATCATGGATTTTTTGTCTCTTTTTTGATCGATTGCACAAAAATCATCATTCATGACTAAAAGTTACAAAAATCGGAGCAATTGAGTGTGTCGTATTGCTTGAGGATTCCTAGCTGAAACTTCTGGAAGAAGGTTACGAAGAGCTTCTAGAGGAATCCAATGGGAAATTCCTGGAGGAATCCCTGAATAATGAAAATCTCTGAAGAAATTCCTGAGGATTCACTAAAGAAACTTCTATAAATATGTCCGAAATATTACCATGAATAATCCCAGCAAAAATTTCCGAGGAAATCCCACGAAAAATTTCTAGAGAAATCCTTGGAGAAATCCCTAGAAGAACTCATGAAGGTATTACAGTAGGAATTTCTTGAAAAGTCCTAGGAGGGATTGCCGGTAGAACCACAGCTGCAATTGCTTTACGAATTCCAGCTGTAAATTCTGGATACAATCGCTGAACATGTACCTGGAGGAATCACTGAAGGAACTTCTGGAAGCATCCATGGAAGATTATCTTGAATGGCCCCACTAAGAGTTCTTGATGGAATTTCTTGAGGAATTCGTAGAATTCCGAGGAGTTTCATAGACAAAAAACGTTTCATAGACAAAAAAAAATCGTAACTGCTGATAAAATCTCTGCAGGAATTATTAGAGAAACCCCATCAAGCATGCCGTGGAAATCTTAAAACATATTCCTTGAATAAATACCCAGGAGGAACACCTACAATTCTTCTAGAAAGAATCGGTAGAGGTACTCTGGAGGAATCCATGGAAGAGTTCCTGGTAGAATCGCAGGAGGCAAAAGTATTGCAGCAAGGGAGTGTAAATCTGTAGAAGTATTTCCGGAAGTATCACAGTTAGAATTTCTTCGAGACAAATTAGGAATTGCTTGGAAAATCCCAGCTGGAATTCATGGAGGAAGACCAATAGGAGTTGCTGGAGAAATCCCAAGAAGAATTTCTGGAAGAACGCCAGAATATAATAATAATTTTCAATGGATTTCTTGCGGGAATTCCGAAAATTGATCTTAAATTACATGAAGGATTTGTGGAGAACCACTGGAAGAATTTCTGAAAGAATACTATGACGAATTTATGAAGGGATCCCTGCAAAAACTTCCTTAATACTTATAAGGTTTTATGACGAAATTCCTGGAGAAATTTCTGAGGGAACCCATGGAAGGCTTTCCCAAGAATTTTTTGGAGAAATTTTGTACAAAACCATTGGCAGACTTTCCAACGCAATTCGTAGATAATTTGTTGCAGGTGTTTCAAAAATATGAATTTGTGGAGAATTTTATTAGGAAATTCATTCAAAGGAATTCGAGTAGAAATTAATGTAGCTATCTCTAGTGAACATGGAACGGTTTCGAAAGAAATCAATGGAAAATTTTCTAAGCGATATGAGAGATATAATCTGTCTAAAAAAATCTACAGATTTTGTTTTGAGGTAGCTTTGGGGCATTTTTTTTATTGCCGTACGGGTTTGAGCCGAAGAGTCTCAGATTTTCATGAAACTTTTTCCACAGGCAGGGGTCATAGATTATATGAATAAAAATAAATTGAAAAAAAAAATCAGGGTCGCCTGTTTTCCCGGAAAACTCAGGTGGAAATTGTTTGTTTTCCCCTGACACTACAATCATAACTCAAGAACGAAGCATCGTAGAAACAAAGTTTTTTTAGGAAACGAAAGCAAATTTCCTCAGAAATCCAAAAAAAATATGAACTGGAAAAAGTTTTAGACAAAACTCTCCCCAGTTGAGAAACTTTGTAAGCCGGAAAAACTATGCCCGAACTCGGGGAAAAGTTTCAAAAAAGATTTTTGAGAATGTAATCGCTAAAATTTTTGGAATGCTCTTATTTTTCGTGTTTAAGTTATGGCCAATTTTGGTGAAAAATGTCCTAATGTGCCATATAAGCCTTTTCTGTGAATAATCTTAACTCAAGAACGATGCATTGTAGAAACAAAGTTTTTTAATGAAAATGAAAGCAAATTTTCTCAGGAATGCCCGAACTCGCGGAAAATTTTCAAAACAATATTTTTAAGAAGAAAATTTCATAAGCTTTGATCGCTGAAATTTTCGGAACGCACTTTTTTTGTTCCTGAGTCATGGCCAATTTTGAGAAAAATGACCATATAATATATTTGTGTATGGTAATTTATCACAAAATTGACCATAACTCAGGAAAGAAAAACAAGTGCATTCCAAAAATTTCAGCGATTGAAGCTTATGAAATAACCTTCTCAAAAATATTGTTTTGAAAATTTTCCGAGAGTTCGGACATAGTTTTTTCAGCTTTTCTTTATGAATTTTCTCAACGGTGGAAAATTTTGTGGAAAACTTTTTCCACCCCAAATTTTTTTTGGATTCCTGAGAAAATTTGCTTTCATTTTCATTAAAAAACTTTGTTTCTACGATGCTTTGTTCTTGAGTTATGATTTTTCAAAGAAAAGGCTTATATGGCCCATTTGGACATTTTTCAATAAAATTGGCCATTACTCAAAAACGAAAAAAAAAGTGCATTCCAAAAATTTCAGCGATTAAAGCTTATAAAATTACCCTCTCAAACATTGTTTTTGAAAATTTTCCACGAGTTTGGGCATAGTTTTTCCGGCTTTTCTTTACGAATTTTCTCAACTGTGGAAAATTTTGGAACTTTTTCTAGTTCATATTATTTTTTGGTTTTCTGAGGAAATTTGCTTTCATTTCCTTAAAAAAAACTTTGTTTCTACGATGCTTCGTTCTTGAGTTATAAATTTTCAAAGTAAGTAGTGTCAGGGGAAAACAAAAAATTTCCACCTGAGTTTTCCGGGAAAATAGGCGACCCTGAATTTTGCTCAAGTTTTTTTTTTTGCTTATATATCCATGAGCCCTGCCTGTGGAAAAAGTTTCATGAAAATCTAAGACCCTTCGGCCCACTTTGTACGATAATAAAAAAAAATCCCTTTTGGTTAAATTTCTAAAGAAATTTATAGCCGATTTTATAAAAAAAATATTCGGAAGATTTTTTTCCTTGGAGATATTTTTGCAAGAAACTCTATAAGAATTTCTGGCTATTCTTTCAAGTTTTACCATCAAGGGATTAGTTGGCGTTGAAACTGGGAATATTTTTGTTAGAGATTTTTCCTTCTTAGAATCAAAGGCTGTTCTTTCGAGTTATACTGATATAGGAAACAGTTGCAAGATCGATTAAGTTCATTATCGGTTTTCGGCCAAACGGCATTCGGCCAAATGGCGTTCGGCCAAATGACCCGGAACCCACGCCGAGAATCTGGTACCGAATCCTACTCTCCAAAAAACTCACCAAATGTGAGTTTTTTTCTTCGGAAGCGTGGGTCCCGAGGTGAACTACCCCCGGGTTAAAAATACAATTTTTCGGTACTTCCATATAGTAAACGTTATTTTTTGCCTAATTCGATTGAACATACAAGAAACACTTGAACACCTAATTTACGGCCATGAAAGTTCAAAGTTGTAAGTTATTAATATTTGGGTCTATCCAGTATTTTCAATTTTGTGACCCAATTCAAATAGTTTCGAAAGTAACTTCGCATTCAATTACAATCATCTAAAAACATTTCCCTTCTTTCACGAAACCACACCGTCCGTCAGCCACAATCAATTTCAATTTTCTATTCCATTACCCTAAATTGACGACAAATTGCCCCCAAAAAGCGGCAACCCTCCCCACAATTTCGTGGCTTGCTTAGGCCCATTAAAAGCAATTGCTTGGCATCGACGTCGACGAAACACATTACGAGTCCATCTCATCGAATTAGATTCTCCATCCAGATGATGGCGAGGATGACGACCTAGTCGGGTGGTAGTGTTTCAGTAAGATAAAAACTTCGATTACGTCTACCATTTCCATTTACTCCATCAAACGTCGGCGACAATTTCACTTGGCGAGTTTTCGGGTCATCTTTCGCCACACGTCTATAACGACCTCCCCCCGGTGTGGGTCTCACTCAACCAGTTACAGTGGTGGGCGCTTATGGGGTTGATTATGCTGACTCTTCCACTTCTGGGCCAAACTTAACATCCTCTTAAATCCTGTCTCTTCCGGTTGGTACTTTGCCCGCTCGCAGCCTGATACCATAAATTCCACCGAACGGCTGTCAAACCCGATAACAGAGCCTAGGCAAGAGTTGGAGGCGGATTCCCATCCGGTTTACCCCGACTCGTGCACCTATCTTCCGGCCGAAACTCTCCATGACGGCGGCTGGTTATAACGTAAAAATGATAAACGTATGTGCTCCCACCACCCGCATCCTCTATCTGCAAAAGCCACGAACCTAGTCCGCGGATTAGAGAAGAAGCACTCAGCTCGGATCGTAGTAGCAGCAACCAACCACCATAAAAACGAAACAAGACATTATTGGCGGCGGAGGAGGCGGCTCCACCCATGCTCTACTATGTCCCGCCCACATGTGGAGGATACGCGACGCCTACTAAGATTGCGAGGCCCAGCCGTGGGGTGGTGGTACCGGTAATGGAAATTGTCGTTCGTCGCCGGTTGTGATGATAAAAATTTCATCGGAAGTTTGTGTGTCGCATCCTCTGTCTCGTCTCTATCTGTGCCTCTCCTCTTGGTGGTGGTGGAACTGAATGACTTCTTGTCCAATTAGGAAATGACATTGCTTCTGGTTTGGCTGCTCGGAAAAAAGTAATGATTGCTGTTTGTGTTTTGGCGTTTTTTTTTCTTGGCAGGGAATTGAATTTGGATTAACAAGTTTTGACGTCGTTTCTATTCTCCCTTGGGGATATGTTTAGAATACATCAAAAGAAAGTTGAGAAATTATTCTGGTTTTTGTAGTACGGATTTTAAATACTGACATATGTCTGAAAATCTGAAACACCTTTATTATACATGGAGGCTTGAACAAAATTCCTTCAGATAGGGTAGAAATTTACTTCGCCATATGCGCTAATTCCCGTCATATTATACGAAAAATAGCCAATAGTAACATATTTTCCAACTTACCTTTGCCAGATGCAGACTATGAATAACCAGCCTGTATTGCACTGAAACCCGAATAATTACCGTCATATGGGGTAACTTGCAACACTTTTCGACTTTGAAGCAATATCATTGAAAATCTAAACATTTGAAACATCCTGTAAAGCATCGTGCACGCTAATTACCCTGAGTAGAATACTATTCAGCACTTGATTTTCCAAAATACGTTGCCACCTAATCACGAGGTGCGAAATACATGCTTGTTGTAAGTTTAACCATCTGTGGGGTAACTTGCAACACAAAGCAAAAGCAAAGCAAAGATAACCGTACACATCGTAGCTGCCACTCCGTGATTGATCAGAACAATCGAAGTTGCACAGAGATCCAATGAATGGTGTTTGGGACTAGCTACACACTCTCAATGTGCACAATTCGAGAGAACAATGCATCCCGAACTAGATCCCCATCGGAACTCCTAAACGCAACACGATAAAATTGAGTATAATAACATTATATTCTAAGAGCATTAGTTAGCTCTTCAGGAGCCGTGCTGTTGTATTTTGTATAATACGTTAAAACAAGATAGCTTGTTCTACACAATTCAGCGTGCTGGTGATAGTAATGGCCATTTCTGGAAAATTAAGGATTTTTATTTACTCTTGAATAATTTCCTCTGGAATTTATTATATTTTTTTTTTGTTGATATCTAAAAAGTGGACGCATAAGTGTCACGTTTCTTAAATCCTATGGAACAATAAAATCGCTCTAAAACAAAAAAATAATGCTCAAATTCAAAATTGGTCGATGTTAGAACACGATTCAGCACTTATACTTCATAGTTGAGGCAATTTACTTATTTGAACTTTGGACGCGATTTTCTCGATTGTTTATTTTTGCACATGGGACAATTATGCGTCCACCGGCAGACTATGACTTCCCGTATTTTTTTTTGTTTAACATTTTTCTGGAGCCTTGGTTGGAAAGTTAAATATGAAGCTATTCTTAACATGTATAAGTTAAAAAAAGTTCTTTTTTTGACGAAAAAGTAATGGAAATCATTTATTTCAAAGGAAATTGCCTACCTTTAGGCGTTAAGGGGGCAATTTAAAAATTTCATTTTGCATTTCAAGTGTCAAATTCACTAGGTGTAAAAATTTTAACGCGTTATTCGGGTTTAGAAGAGCAAAATTAAGTGGATAAGATTTTTTTTCTTTTTAGCCGATGTTTAATTGTATACTGATCAATTTCGCCCCAAAGTGGCATCTTTATTTTTCGATTTTTGAAGTAATTTACCTAAAAGTTCAAATTTGTTGAACAAAGTTCTGTCACATGGTTTCATGCAGACCCACTGGGTATAGATTTTCCAGAAATTCTTTTGTTTGTTTTGTTCATATGTTATCCGCAAAAGTTGTTTTAAAGTGATCAATTTGACCCCGGATTACGGTACTTATTTGTTTGAGGACAGACTTGTTAGAATCCCAAAATGGCCAACTTTGGCACTGTTAGGTCTTTCGGGTTCTTGGGGATATAATAGACAATCACGGTTACATTTAACAACTTTTAATTGCGATCATATTATAAAAAATGTATTCAAAATCAAAAACGAAAACTGCGGTCAATCACTTAGGATATCGTTTATAGAACTAACTGAGAAGTGTTGCCAGAAATAATTGATCTTCAAAAAATAGAATACATACCCAACATTTCTTCCCTCCTTCCGAAATGAACTGAATACGGTGTATTCTTGCAAGGTGGACGACGAGCTCTTGTCGACCAGCGCAAGATGAATGGATGGTCTCGAGAATCCAGATTGTCCACCGGACTAGTAGATGGAGTGCGGAACTCAGGGAATCTTGGACGGCAGGAGCATTTCTGATGATGTTTGGAGTTGCTGGAGTACCGGGTAGTGTTTCCCCATTGCCGTAGAATCGAACGCACCTTGGTGGGTCAGGTTCAGAAGAAACTCCAACGTCTGTCGCTTCCGGTGCTTGACCACCTTTGGGATCGAGTCTGGATCGAATTGGGTCAATGTGGCGCTTGAACGTTCTTCCGGCGTGAGCTATGCCTAGTGCAGATCTCCCAGTCGAACACCGATCACGCCAGGGATCCACTTATCCATTCGAGGATTGCCCGAGAGGAAGTACACTTGTTGACCCGGAGTGAATTCCCAAAATGATGGCTCGAAATTGGTTCCTTGCTTTTCGGAGATTTAACGATGAACGTCTTCAGGCTTGAGTAGGTCTAGACGGGTTCTGATGTTCCGCCCGATGAATAAGTTGGATGGTGACTCACCAGTGGTAGCGTGGGGGAGCTAGTCGGTATTACTGATTACAGATGTTCAGGTTCAAGTGCAACGTAGAAGTAGTTATTCCCATAGCCTTCAGAGCGTCTTTCGTTGTCTGCACGTAACGTTCGGCCTGGCCATTTGTTGCTGGGTGGTATGGAGCCGACAAATTGTGAAACTTCACACCACTTTTCTGCAGAAAATCCTTAAATTCCGCAGCAGTCAACTGCGGACCATTGTCCGACACAACGGTGACGGGAACGCCATATCGTGAAAACAACTCATCCATAATGCCAATCGTCGCTTCCGCCGTCGATGTACTCGTGACCTTCGCCTCCAACCACTTGCTGTATGCATAAACTACAATAGGCCCTGACGGCGCCACAGTGTTCCCGCCTGGCGGAAGTCGTATGGCAAACGTGAGAAAAAACGAGATAAAACATGTTTGTTTATACTTCTTCACGCACACGATGACAGATACAAGTGGGATTTCCCATTGGAGTGAGTGCAGTTTTGCTGCCGTCATAGCCAATCAGCAACATTGATCCTACCACTGGCTCGGCATAATCGATGTGAATTCTCTCCCACGGCCGTTTGGGGTACTGCCAAGGGTGCTCGCTAAACTTCGGAGGAGCATGAGCATGTCGAGCACATTCGGAACAAGATTTGACAGTCGTTTCGATGTCAACTTCTATTCCCGGCCAGTAAACAAACGAACGAGCTAGCCCCTTCATTTTCACCATTCGGACGTATGACACATGAAGATCATTCAGCACTGACTGACGGTTAACTCGGCGCCGGTCTCCAACAATTGAACGATCTTACCCAGTCTAGGATCCTTCTGCGTCTCTCTGGCGATATGTTCTGCACGAACTGGCAGTTGTTCTATTTGGTGCAGCGCAAACAGTTCTAACTCATCTACTGTACTATTCTCTCTTCCCTCACGAGTGGAGCATATGCTCATATCAGAACTCGATGGTGAACGAGTGGTTCTCGAGCAGTAGTCTGCATTAACGTTTTCCTTCGTTGATTTGTACACAACATCAAAATTGAAGTGTACCAAATAATGCGCATAATTGGCCATTCTGCTGATGCATAGAGTCGGTAGCGGTAGGGTGCAAAATTTGGGTCAACGGCTTGTGGTCGGTAATTAATGTGAATTTTCGAGCGTACAGGTAGTTGAAAAACCTTTTAACTGCCCATACGATGCGATGGCAAGAGCCTCTTTGTCGATCTGCGGGTATCGTTGTTCAGTGGTCGACATTGCGCAGCTGGCGAATGCAATCGGGCGCTCCCGATCATTTGCTAGACGATGAGAGAGTACAGCTCCCAACCCAAATTTGCTCGCGTCCGAGGCAAACACCCACGGAAGATTCGGATCATATGGCATGAGTATCTGTGGAGATATGAGTGCTGCTTTGATGTCTTCGTATGCGGCAACTCTCTCTCTGGGTTCCATTCAAACGTTCCATCGTTGTGCATCTCACGGAGACAACGTGAGCGAGAAGAGAGATTTGGGATGAAAGCGTTGTAGTATGTGGCTTTCCCCAAAAACAACTGCAGTTCATCTGAGTTAGATGGACGAGTTGCGTCTCATATAACTTCGATATGGTGATCCGACTTATGCAAACCGTGTGCGTCAATCTTGTGTCCAAGACATTCGAGGGCCGAGGTGGCGAAAACACATTTAGAACGGTTTAATCGTAAACCGTGATCTTTCATTCGGTCGAAAACAGCTATGAGAGCGGACAGCAGGTTTTCGAAGCTATTCGCGAACACTACATATAATATCGTCGTAGAAATTGATCACATTGGGTACACCTTGAAGCACTGTTTCCATCTGCCGTTGCCAGATCGCAGGGATATTCGCTGCTCCATGGACAACTCTTGTTGGCCGTACCAACCCATGTGTCGGTGTTTTGAGCGTGAGAACGTGTCGAAATTCTTCGTTGATTGTGAGGTGGGTGTAAGCATCCGTCACGTCCAGATGACAGAACAGACTTGCTCCTCTCATTTGGTTGAAGATGGATTCGATCTTAGAGATCGGGTGTTCGTCGACAAACATCCGGGGATTTACCGTGGGTTTGTAATTGCCGATGATACATAGTTTTCCATTCTTGTCGATTTCCTGTGCTTACTAGCTCTTCAATGCCAGCGGAACGTCTAGAGCTTTCGCAAATACAGGTGTAGCGTCTGGTTTAAGGCGCACTGATGCTGGAGATCCTTTCAACGCGCCTGCAGTGTCACCGAAAATGCTCTCATTTTTTTTTGTGTTCGGGTGAGTCACTACGACCAGAACAGAAAAAAAAATGCTGTTGCTCCTACGAGACTGTTGTAGGGGTACTCGCCATCAAGTTCACCTTACTGCTAGCACCAGGATGCAAAATGTTCATAGTCATTGACTGAAAACAGCACAAATTTGAATAATTCTGCACTGAATATTCAAAAGAAACAAGTTCAATTTCGCTCTCTCTCTTCACACAGTCGGTCAATTCGTAGTCATTGAATTATAAAGCTGATCGAGAAGCACCGTTAAATGTAATTAAACGTTAATATTTTATCACCAATTTAACACTTTGTAAGATGTTCACAAATATTCATTGACTTTCATTCAGTTGACAAACGAGTATCGAGCAGCTGAACATGAACTTCAGCTCGTCTGCTCGAAAATTTTGCGCCCCGGCATTAAAGAGCTCATTCAAGTACTTCGGTCGTGAACTAAGCAATCCACTCTCTGCCGAAGAACGAATCGTAGTCTTTGGCTACCACATACAAGTTGAGTTTTCGTGTAATGGAACCGACGCAGACGTTCACAGCGAGCCGTCCCAAACACTGGATGCGATGACCGGTGCAACTGGTGAACTTTCGATCGGACTTCAGCAGTGTGAAATTGGGTTTGATTACACGCAGTTTGGCTTCACTAATGATACCGAACGGTGCACCAGTATCGACTTCCATATCCAGGCTACGTCCGTCGATGATAACGTTGATGGCCAGCTTTCCAGGCGCGTTGTCAGAGTGAATTTTTCCCAGCGTCTGGAACAAATCCACTTCCGAAGCCGGCAAGGCTTCTAATAGCACTTGAGAGGTGGCCTGAAATTGAGGACTCCGCTTGCTGGATCTACACACTTTGGAGATGCTTCCGCTCACAATTGTAACACGTAGCGACATGAAACTTGTACATATTTCTGGTATGATTTCCCCCACATCCACTGCACAGACTTTGTTCAGAAGATTGTTTTTCACTGCACTTTAGTTTGTTCGGTTGTGGGGAAGGGTACACTCTCCGTGTCTTCGGTTTTTCGTAACCTAACTTATTGATCGCCTCTACAACCAACGATGAAGATCTAGCCGCTTGCAATTCTGTGGTGGTGTTGCGGGTGGTTTCCAGGGTATGTGCAACCTCAAAAGTAGCCTTGAAATTCGCCGGTTTTTTGACGATAATTTCGTCGCACATTTCACGGGACTCGAGGCCGTGTAGGAGTTGCTCGATCAGCATCCTGTCGAGGAAATCTCCGTACTCACAGTGTGCTGCTCCTTGCCTGAGTCGAACGACAAAGCTGGCTACGGATTCGCCCTTTCGTTGCACAATCGCACGGAATTTTATGCTCTCTACGTACTTGTCCTTTGCTTGGTCGAAGTGTTCTACAAGCGTCAAACGTATTTCATCGAATGTGAGAGATTCTGGATCACGCGGACTCACTAGAAACTTGATGGCATTGTTTAACTCGGTGCCCATATGCACTAGTGCATATTATCCGTATTGGGCAGCCGGAATGTTGCTTAGCTGTAATGCCCACTCAAAGCGACGAAAGTAGTCCTATGCAGAGGTGTTGTCCGCAGAACGATATGCGGAAACAGAGAACGCGGGCTACTTTGGCTGTACCGTTGTAGCTCTAGCAGGATCGCTTTGTGATTCAGCCACCACTGCTTGAATGGAGGATTTTAGGGCGTCGGCTAACATCTGCGTAAGAGATGCCATTAGCTCTTCGTTTGCCATCTTGAATTTCGCGAGACTGAAACGAACGCGTTACTGTCGACCGGAAAACTTTTGCCTCTAATCCCACTTATTACACCAAAATGTTGGGTCTTTCGGGTTCTTGGGGATATAATAGGCAATCACGATTACATTTAACAACTTTTAATTGCGGACTTCATTCGATCGTAATAGTTGATCGTCAAAAATTAGTATACATACACAACAGGCACCTATCCACGATTTCGAGCGCACAAATCTCTTCGTAAACAAGTCCAGCGCACCTGAGCTTCTTATTTTAGGCTTATTACAAGTGAGCAAGAACAGAATAATAAAATGTACTGTTGTTTGAAGCTTGCGTCTTGAGATTTGTGCGTATGAAGTTCTGATGCACTGTTGAAGCGGTACTTAAAGACGTTTACCCTTAAAGTAAGTCACTGTGAATTCTCCAGTAGTTCCATCCGAGATTTCTGTGGCATTTTTTTTCAATCATCAATGCCTTTTCCCCAACAGTTCCTTCGAAGAACCCTTCAACTATCACTCTCGGGAATCCTCCAGCATTCCTGGGGAATGAGACTAACAACCCTCTCTGAAAAAAAAAAACCAGCTGCTCCATCCAAGAGTATGCAGGTAATTTCAACTATCATAGTTCCCATCCGGGAAATCCTCATAAATTGCTTCAGAATTTCTTTTTGGGAATTCCTGCAGGGGTTCTTTCTGAGGATTTCTCCATAAGAAGTTCCTGGACAAATTCCTAGTCTAGGAAGTCACGGTATCGCTAAAGGAATTACCCGACGGAATTACTGAAAGAGATTGGAAAAGAAATTCCGTGAGGCATTTCCAAGGGAAATTCCCAGGATTGTCTTGACATTGAGTAGCTCGTGAAGCCAATTGACAGCCTGCACTCAGAAGGTGAATGAATTCTATGCCGATGAAATTTTAACCCATTTTTGAACTGCGAATGAAATTCAACAGTGCTCATTGGTCCTCTAGCACCCGAGATATAGCCGAGATCTAACTTCGACATTATTTGTGCGGACGGTGATCGATATGCATACTTCACTCTTGTACAATTCAATTTGTTCTATTTTCATCGCTTCTCAAACAAGCACCAGATAATTTGATACATAAATTCCACGAAAATCACGCTTGCTCATCAGCAAACTCCACCAATCAGTTTCTCATCATTTAGGAAAAGTTTTTCCTACTCGCCCTTTTTGTTCCACACTTTTACCCCGAATCCGAAACAAATGGCTTTAACTTTGATACAGTTTCGATTTTTTTGTGTGTTTCGCCTCATTCAGTAACCGATAGAAAACGGCGAGAGTGTGAGAACCGGCAAGTCAACCAGCAACGGAAGCGAAACAGATAGGACGACACGACGACAACGACGAGGAAGATGACGATGGTGATGATGTCCATTGCCCATTATCATCTAGGGATTCCCCATGGCGCTGCTGTTGGTTCACTTCTTTCTCGTCTGCTGGTTGCGAAACTGTTTGGCTCCATTGGGCGAAGGGTCAGATCCAATGACGATGAGTCGATAGGTTAAATGGGTTGCTCTTGTTTCCTCTCAGGGGAAGCACGAATTGGCAGGGAAAAAAAGGTTTACAAGGTAATCAATTGAATAACTGTGAGGTCACGCAAGTCACTTTTCCCTTAGGGACGACGACCGACGCTGGGATTTGTCCATCAGTTGATTGGCAAAGCTGTTTTTGCCTAAAGGAGTAAAGTTTAGAAGTTCATTTGTCATTTTCCGGGTAGGGTGGCTTTTTCTCGCGATTTTAAAATTAGAACTTCGCCGAAGCGCGCTGATTGAATAAATCTGGCTGAAAATTGAATTCTCCGAATCTGAATTTCAATCACAGTTTATGGGCGCAAGGAACTAATTTTGCGCTTCGACGGAAAATCGCAATCAAAGGCGGATCTGAACCATAATTCTCTTTGAAGAAAATGACTTCGAGCCCTACAATCTGGCTATCTTGCCTGAAAGTAGGCAAATTGTAGTCGATTTCCATTATTGAACGGATCAGTTGGAACACCGAGAGATTATGGGCTGTACTTTCTTTGACGTCGACTTATCTTCATGGGCGTAATCAGGAAAAGCGAATTCCACCAAATGTGCTTCACTAACTACATTAAATTTCTTCTGAAACTCCCTGGAAATTTCCAGGAATCATTCCCTGGATTCCTCCAGGAACCCTTCTAGAGATTCCTCTAGGAATCCTTCCAGAAAATGCAGGGATTTCTCCAGGAATCCTTAGCTGGGATTCCTTCAGGTATCCTTAGCAAAGATTCCTTCAGAAATCCTTAGCAAGGATTCCTCCAGGAATCCTTCGCAAGGTTTCCTCCAGGAATCCTTCGCAAGGATTCCTCCAGGAATACTTAGCAGGGATTCCTCCAGGAATACTTAGCAGGGATTCCTCCCGGAAACCTTAGCAGAGATTCCTCCCGGAATCCTAAGCAGGGATTCCTCCGGGAATCCTTCCAGGGATTCCTCTAGGAATCCTTCCAGGGATTCCTCCGGGAATCCTTAGCAGGGATTCCTCCGGGAATCCTTAGCAGGGATTCCTTCGGGAATCCTTAGCAGGGATTCCTTCGGGAATCCTTAGCAGGGATTCCTTCGGGAATCCTTAGCAGGGATTCCTTCGGGAATCCTTAGCAGGGATTCCTTCGGGAATCCTTAGCAGGGATTCCTTCGGGAATCCTTAGCAGGGATTCCTTCGGGAATCCTTAGCAGGGATTCCTTCGGGAATCCTTAGCAGGGATTCCTTCGGGAATCCTTAGCAGGGATTCCTTCGGGAATCCTTAGCAGGGATTCCTTCGGGAATCCTTAGCAGGGATTCCTTCGGGAATCCTTAGCAGGGATTCCTTCGGGAATCCTTAGCAGGGATTCCTTCGGGAATCCTTAGCAGGGATTCCTTCGGGAATCCTTAGCAGGGATTCCTTCGGGAATCCTTAGCAGGGATTCCTTCGGGAATCCTTAGCAGGGATTCCTCCGGGAATCCTTAGCAGGGATTCCTCCGGGAATCCTTAGCAGGGATTCCTCCGGGAATCCTTAGCAGGGATTCCTCCGGGAATCCTTAGCAGGGATTCCTCCGGGAATCCTTAGCAGGGATTCCTCCGGGAATCCTTAGCAGGGATTCCTCCGGGAATCCTTAGCAGGGATTCCTCCGGGAATCCTTAGCAGGGATTCCTCCGGGAATCCTTAGCAGGGATTCCTCCGGGAATCCTTAGCAGGGATTCCTCCGGGAATCCTTAGCAGGGATTCCTCCGGGAATCCTTAGCAGGGATTCCTCCGGGAATCCTTAGCAGGGATTCCTCCGGGAATCCTTAGCAGGGATTCCTCCGGGAATCCTTAGCAGGGATTCCTCCGGGAATCCTTAGCAGGGATTCCTCCGGGAATCCTTAGCAGGGCTTCCTCCGGGAATCCTTAGCAGGGATTCTTCCGGGAATCCTTAGCAGGGCTTCCTCCGGGAATCCTTAGCAGGGATTCTTCCGGGAATCCTTAGCAGGGATTCCTCCGGGAATCCTTAGCAGGGATTCCTCCGGGAATCCTTAGCAGGGATTCCTCCGGGAATCCTTAGCAGGGATTCCTCCGGGAATCCTTAGCAGGGATTCCTCCGGGAATCCTTAGCAGGGATTCCTCCGGGAATCCTTAGCAGGGATTCCTCCGGGAATCCTTAGCAGGGATTCCTCCGGGAATCCTTAGCAGGGATTCCTCCGGGAATCCTTAGCAGGGATTCCTCCGGGAATCCTTAGCAGGGATTCCTCCGGGAATCCTTAGCAGGGATTCCTCCGGGAATCCTTAGCAGGGATTCCTCCGGGAATCCTTAGCAGGGATTCCTCCGGGAATCCTTAGCAGGGATTCCTCCGGGAATCCTTAGCAGGGATTCCTCCGGGAATCCTTAGCAGGGATTCCTCCGGGAATCCTTAGCAGGGATTCCTCCGGGAATCCTTAGCAGGGATTCCTCCGGGAATCCTTAGCAGGGATTCCTCCGGGAATCCTTAGCAGGGATTCCTCCGGGAATCCTTAGCAGGGATTCCTCCGGGAATCCTTAGCAGGGATTCCTCCGGGAATCCTTAGCAGGGATTCCTCCGGGAATCCTTAGCAGGGATTCCTCCGGGAATCCTTAGCAGGGATTCCTCCGGGAATCCTTAGCAGGGATTCCTCCGGGAATCCTTAGCAGGGATTCCTCCGGGAATCCTTAGCAGGGATTCCTCCGGGAATCCTTAGCAGGGATTCCTCCGGGAATCCTTAGCAGGGATTTCTCCGGGAATCCTTAGCAGGGATTCCTCCGGGAATCCTTAGCAGGGATTCCTCCGGGAATCCTTAGCAGGGATTCCTCCGGGAATCCTTAGCAGGGATTCCTCCGGGAATCCTTAGCAGGGATTCCTCCGGGAATCCTTAGCAGGGATTCCTCCGGGAATCCTTAGCAGGGATTCCTCCGGGAATCCTTAGCAGGGATTCCTCCGGGAATCCTTAGCAGGGATTCCCCCGGGAATCCTTAGCAGGGATTCCCCCGGGAATCCTTAGCAGGGATTCCCCCGGGAATCCTTAGCAGGGATTCCTCCGGGAATCCTTAGCAGGGATTCCTCCGGGAATCCTTAGCAGGGATTCCTCCGGGAATCCTTAGCAGGGATTCCTCCGGGAATCCTTAGCAGGGATTCCTCCGGGAATCCTTAGCAGGGATTCCTCCGGGAATCCTTAGCAGGGATTCCTCCGGGAATCCTTAGCAGGGATTCCTCCGGGAATCCTTAGCAGGGATTCCTCCGGGAATCCTTAGCAGGGATTCCTCCGGGAATCCTTAGCAGGGATTCCTCCGGGAATCCTTAGCAGGGATTCCTCCGGGAATCCTTAGCAGGGATTCCTCCGGGAATCCTTAGCAGGGATTCCTCCGGGAATCCTTAGCAGGGATTCCTCCGGGAATCCTTAGCAGGGATTCCTCCGGGAATCCTTAGCAGGGATTCCTCCGGGAATCCTTAGCAGGGATTCCTCCGGGAATCCTTAGCAGGGATTCCTCCGGGAATCCTTAGCAGGGATTCCTCCGGGAATCCTTAGCAGGGATTCCTTCGGGAATCCTTAGCAGGGATTCCTCCGGGAATCCTTAGCAGGGATTCCTCCGGGAATCCTTAGCAGGGATTCCTCCGGGAATCCTTAGCAGGGATTCCTCCGGGAATCCTTAGCAGGGATTCCTCCGGGAATCCTTAGCAGGGATTCCTCCGGGAATCCTTAGCAGGGATTCCTCCGGGAATCCTTAGCAGGGATTCCTCCGGGAATCCTTAGCAGGGATTCCTCCGGGAATCCTTCGCAGGGATTCCTCCGGGAATCCTTCGCAGGGATTCCTCCGGGAATCCTTCGCAGGGATTCCTCCGGGAATCCTTCGCAGGGATTCCTCCGGGAATCCTTAGCAGGGATTCCTCCGGGAATCCTTAGCAGGGATTCCTCCGGGAATCCTTAGCAGGGATTCCTCCGGGAATCCTTAGCAGGGATTCCTCCGGGAATCCTTAGCAGGGATTCCTCCGGGAATCCTTAGCAGGGATTCCTCCGGGAATCCTTAGCAGGGATTCCTCCGGGAATCCTTAGCAGGGATTCCTCCGGGAATCCTTAGCAGGGATTCCTCCGGGAATCCTTAGCAGGGATTCCTCCGGGAATCCTTAGCAGGGATTCCTCCGGGAATCCTTAGCAGGGATTCCTCCGGGAATCCTTAGCAGGGATTCCTCCGGGAATCCTTAGCAGGGATTCCTCCGGGAATCCTTAGCAGGGATTCCTCCGGGAATCCTTAGCAGGGATTCCTCCGGGAATATTTAGCAGGGATTCCTCCGGGAATCCTTAGCAGGGATTCCTCCGGGAATCCTTCGCAGGGATTCCTCCGGGAATCATTCGCAGGGATTCCTCCGGGAATCCTTCGCAGGGATTCCTCCGGGAATCCTTCGCAGGGATTCCTCCGGGAATCCTTCGCAGGGATTCCTCCGGGAATCCTTCGCAGGGATTCCTCCGGGAATCCTTCGCAGGGATTCCTCCGGGAATCCTTCGCAGGGATTCCTCCGGGAATCCTTCGCAGGGATTCCTCCGGGAATCCTTCGCAGGGATTCCTCCGGGAATCCTTCGCAGGGATTCCTCCGGGAATCCTTCGCAGGGATTCCTCCGGGAATCCTTCGCAGGGATTCCTCCGGGAATCCTTCGCAGGGATTCCTCCGGGAATCCTTCGCAGGGATTCCTCCGGGAATCCTTCGCAGGGATTCCTCCGGGAATCCTTCGCAGGGATTCCTCCGGGAATCCTTCGCAGGGATTCCTCCGGGAATCCTTCGCAGGGATTCCTCCGGGAATCCTTAGCAGGGATTCCTCCGGGAATCCTTAGCAGGGATTCCTCCGGGAATCCTTAGCAGGGATTCCTCCGGGAATCCTTAGCAGGGATTCCTCCGGGAATCCTTAGCAGGGATTCCTCCGGGAATCCTTCGCAGGGATTCCTCCGGGAATCCTTCGCAGGGATTCCTCCGGGAATCCTTCGCAGGGATTCCTCCGGGAATCCTTCGCAGGGATTCCTCCGGGAATCCTTCGCAGGGATTCCTCCGGGAATCCTTCGCAGGGATTCCTCCGGGAATCCTTCGCAGGGATTCCTCCGGGAATCCTTCGCAGGGATTCCTCCGGGAATCCTTCGCAGGGATTCCTCCGGGAATCCTTCGCAGGGATTCCTCCGGGAATCCTTCGCAGGGATTCCTCCGGGAATCCTTAGCAGGGATTCCTCCGGGAATCCTTAGCAGGGATTCCTCCGGGAATCCTTCGCAGGGATTCCTCCGGGAATCCTTCGCAGGGATTCCTCCGGGAATCCTTCGCAGGGATTCCTCCGGGAATACTTCGCAGGGATTCCTCCGGGAATCCTTCGTAGGGATTCCTCCGGGAATCCTTCGCAGGGATTCCTCCGGGAATCCTTCGCAGGGATTCCTCCGGGAATCCTTCGCAGGGATTCCTCCGGGAATCCTTCGCAGGGATTCCTCCGGGAATCCTTCGCAGGGATTCCTCCGGGAATCCTTAGCAGGGATTCCTCCGGGAATCCTTAGCAGGGATTCCTCCGGGAATCCTTAGCAGGGATTCCTCCGGGAATCCTTAGCAGGGATTCCTCCGGGAATCCTTAGCAGGGATTCCTCCGGGAATCCTTAGCAGGGATTCCTCCGGGAATCCTTAGCAGGGATTCCTCCGGGAATCCTTCGCAGGGATTCCTCCGGGAATCCTTCGCAGGGATTCCTCCGGGAATCCTTAGCAGGGATTCCTCCGGGAATCCTTAGCAGGGATTCCTCCGGGAATCCTTAGCAGGGATTCCTCCGGGAATCCTTAGCAGGGATTCCTCCGGGAATCCTTAGCAGGGATTCCTCCGGGAATCCTTAGCAGGGATTCCTCCGGGAATCCTTAGCAGGGATTCCTCCGGGAATCCTTAGCAGGGATTCCTCCGGGAATCCTTAGCAGGGATTCCTCCGGGAATCCTTAGCAGGGATTCCTCCGGGAATCCTTAGCAGGGATTCCTCCGGGAATCCTTAGCAGGGATTCCTCCGGGAATCCTTAGCAGGGATTCCTCCGGGAATCCTTAGCAGGGATTCCTCCGGGAATCCTTAGCAGGGATTCCTCCGGGAATCCTTAGCAGGGATTCCTCCGGGAATCCTTAGCAGGGATTCCTCCGGGAATCCTTAGCAGGGATTCCTCCGGGAATCCTTAGCAGGGATTCCTCCGGAAATCCTTAGCAGGGATTCCTCCGGGAATCCTTAGCAGGGATTCCTCCGGGAATCCTTAGCAGGGATTCCTCCGGGAATCCTTAGCAGGGATTCCTCCGGGAATCCTTAGCAGGGATTCCTCCGGGAATCCTTAGCAGGGATTCCTCCGGGAATCCTTAGCAGGGATTCCTCCGGGAATCCTTAGCAGGGATTCCTCCGGGAATCCTTAGCAGGGATTCCTCCGGGAATCCTTAGCAGGGATTCCTCCGGGAATCCTTAGCAGGGATTCCTCCGGGAATCCTTCGCAGGGATTCCTCCGGGAATCCTTAGCAGGGATTCCTCCGGGAATCCTTAGCAGGGATTCCTCCGGGAATCCTTCGCAGGGATTCCTCCGGGAATCCTTCGCAGGGATTCCTCCGGGAATCCTTCGCAGGGATTCCTCCGGGAATCCTTCGCAGGGATTTCTCCGGGAATTCTTCGCAGGGATTCCTCTAGTAATCCTTCCGGAGATTTGAAATGGCCATGTCATCCAGATCCACTCCTTGCTACGTCAATGGAGGCCTGTATTCACCTCCATCTAACAGCAAAGGACAAGATGAAATGACGAATTCGTTTTGCCATTCAACCCCGAAGTGATAAGAATGGAAATTTCAATATTTCCTATAATAATAAAAACAAACCAATCTTCTCGCTTCTTGGGTCTCGGTTCGTTCCGAGGAAGAACGTGGGTGGGCCGACCATCCAAGGAAAAGTTTATTTAAGCACCAGGCCACCCCTTCTTCGTCTTCCCATCGTCCCCTCTGCTAAAGGTAGGACGGTGGGAAGCAAGAGTCAACCGTGAATCCCGGCCCTGCATGGCCTGACCAGGACCGACGCGACGACGACGCCGGGTGCCATCCAGATCCGGAACGAAAAGTCAACACAATAATGGTCTTATCGATTTAACTTTCGATAATAAATCTGGGATCCGGTTCGGTTCGGTCCGAACCGAGTGGTGAGAGGTAGGCAGGAAGGTAGCGTACCTTCAGGCTACAACAGGTCCAGTTGTCTAGCTAGCAGACTACGGTCCGGTGATGACGAGCATGACGACGAGGACAACGCTGTCGAAGAACGACCGGCGGACGGTGCAAGCTATGGCTTAAGCCTTTTTTCCCACTCTTGTCACAGGAAGTGCTACCGACCGGCGGCTGAATGTCCTTTTGGGTCATGCATCTGCTTTCGCTCACTCTAGTCAGTCAGGGGGAACGAGGATGCGACGGTGGTCGGTGAGGTCGTAAAGTATACGGGCCAACAACGTCGTCATCACAGTTAGCTTTTCTCGAACTGGACTGTGTGAATACATAGCTACCTAGTTCGATCGGAAAGGGTTTGAGGTGCTATCAGCATCGTCATCATTATCGTTCCGGACTGTGAAGTAACCGATGGCCGGAGGGCTGATGGTTGGTCATCGATGGACGGTGTCACAACATTGCTGCCTGGCAGTAACTGTACTTTGCCCAGGAAGGATGAAAATGGTGAAAAGGAATGAGATTTTCTGCGGAAAAAAACGCTTAAGTTGTGCTCCATCGATTATGGTGTCATCAGGATTCGAAACCAGCCTGCGTTTTTTTGTCTCTTCTGATATGTGCTTTTAATTAATGTTAATTTGGACCCACTCTCACCATTTGGAGATTCTAATTTTCTTCACAAGAACCGATCTTGGTTTACGCATTTGCTTCTGATATGCAGTCAAAATAGGATTAATTTTGAATTCAATGTTCAAGAACTTCAAAGACTTAAACAAATCTTCCCGGATATTCGGTCCATTTGTTTTTTTTTTTAATTTCCTTTTAGATTGTTTGTGTAAGGGTAAAAAAGAAATCCTACAGGAATAAAAACATAACTACTGAAATAAAGGATATCAGGGGTAAATGGCCTTAAACTCTCTTTGAACATATATAAAAAAATACTGGATTCTCAGAATGAGCTCTTAGAGGAATTCTAGTAGAAAATCCTGGAAAAATTCAAAGGACTGTTCTTAAGAGAATCTAGAAAAAAAACTCTTGGAAGAATTCAAGAATGAGATAATAAATGAATTCTTGAAGAAACTGGTAGAGAAATTTCAAGAGAATATCTTAGGTGAAACCCAGAATGATTTCCTAATACCCGTAACGTGGTTAGATCACCTAAGAATGGTGTGTTGCGGTGTAAGATCTACCAAATCAAATTTTGATCTTGAAATTTACCGTATTTTAAAAATATTCCAAGATCAAAGTTTGATGCTCTTTTCCTTGTGTTTTGTAGTATTTGTGTTTCAATGTACTGCTAATTAACATTTTATTTCAGCAGGATTCAGGTAAATGTATCGTACGATATAAATAATATTTTTAAAATATGTAACTGTGGCGAGCGTATCACTAATATGTAGCTTATTTGACGTACGATGTTGATATTATTTTATATTTCAGATTATCAACCGAAGAATCTAGTAATTCAACCAAATGCCAACAAGATGACGAGGAAACCAGGATGAATTGGGCAGACAACTGATTCGAAGCAGTCTAACAATGGTGTGCCTGAACGTTAACCAAGCGTATCCTTTGGAGTTTACCCTTCCACTAACAACACCCTAATTCCCGTGACACCTAGGCCTGAGAGATCGTAGAGTTGTCTATATTTTTCATAGGTGTCCAAAACTAACCATGCTTTCACATTCCTCAGCAGTCACAAGGACGTGGCCAGGACAGTGCTCGACCATTGGAGGATTGCGTCAGTCTTGTCTAAGAGTCAGAGATTAGTCCCAAATCTTTGTGCTTTGGTTCGGACGGGAAGGTGGCAACCCTCATAACAGCGGTCTAGGACTGTACCACCTACGAATTTGTGCGACTCACTTAATGCTAATGCTAATGCTAATGCTAATGAAACCCAGAATGATTTACTAAAGGAATTCCAGTTCCTGATGCTACTTCTGAAAGTTCACCGTAGAAACTCTACGGGGAGTTTAAAAAGGATCATACCAAAGGAACTCTTTTCAGTGATCATGTAATAATTAAGGTATCCAAACTGTTTTTGGGAGAATCTCCGAATGAACTTTTTGGATCAGTCTTAAAGTAGTTCTGAAGAATTTCCAAAAAAAAACATAGACAAATCCTAAGCGATTAACTACCCAACTAACAATCGCAAGCCGCAAACAAGCATGCATGCTGAATTATTGCTTTATAATAGTAATGATAGATGAACTAAAATTTGCTGAACAAATGCTTTTTCAATTGAAAAAGTAGCCGATGCTCAACCTTTCGTATCGGTATTAAAAATAATAATTTAAACAAGTTTTCAAGCGTTTAATAAGATTTTTATTCAACTTGGAGTAATTCCATAGCAAAATAGTATAACAAGACCTTGTTCTCCTTCTTGTTAAGTTCATGTAAAAATTAGCGCAAGTGTCTGTATAATGTGTTTTTCACAAGTCAAATAAGCGCTTCCGTTTTATTATACCTCAACTCAGAGTACAGAATGAAAAACACGTGTTTTAACTGAACATCAACTGCGTTAATATGTTGTTCAGTTGTTAACCATAATGGTCTGTGTGATTTCACCACAGCTGAATAGGAGTCAAATTGTGATCATTATTAAACCACGAGAAGTTTATGTTTTTATTTGAGCGCTTCAATTCTCCATCTCTAGGATGGCCTAGATAGGAAGGCATGCGACTGGCAATAGACGGGTCTCATGTTCGAATCTTGATTTAGGTAAATTTATGTGTAATTATTATTTCATAATTGTTGTTCGTAGCATAAGTGTCAATCATAAACTCTCATGGAAATTGAAAGTTTTGAACTTTATTTATTTTTAATCGTTTTTGCTAAAGCTGAAGACCAGCTTTACTATATATTTCCAAAACGCTTTTAACAACAAACAGTTCAGTTGGCACACAACACTATGCTTTATAGTTTCTTCAAATTTGTGTGAACAAAACCCGAACAAAGATTGCACCTGAAAATTATCCAAATGTTATTCAGCATCATGCTGAATTAATTCGTCGTAAAGGTGCTTGTAAAATGAGTGATTGTTAGTTGGGTAAAGACCACTCATCTCTGAAGAAATTCTTGAATGAATTTCTGGAGGAATCTTAAAAGAAATCCATGGAGGAATTCTTAGTGGACCTTCAAAGGAAATTACTGGATGCATTTCAAGACAAATTCTGCAACACCACACAATAAACTTCTTTAAAAAAATCCAAATGAATTTCAGGAACAAAAAAATATCCATGAGAAATTGCAAAGAAATTGAAATTCTACGAAATTATCTTGAATAATCTTAAGAACATTCTTGGAACCTCCATTTAGGAGAAATCCATAAAGATATACAGTCGGGTCTCCTATTAGACGCTGCCACCCACATAACGCCCATCGCGTTTTCCAGGCTATCTTCAAACTAATTTAGTTCATTTTTTGTACGTGATGATGAGTCTATAGTAAGCACTAACTGCACTCAAAAAATCAGCTGGATTGGATGCAAGATAGCTGAGAAATTGCGGTGGGCGTAAAGTAGGTGGCAATGTCTAACAGGAGGCTCGACTGTACTGGAACCTCTATTTAGGTAGAATTTATTCAGGTTTAATCTATATAGGCACATCCGTTTAGGTAACGCAACCTAAATGGAATTGGATTGTCTTCAGAAAAGTTGAAATACTTATGATGAGGGATAACTTTGGTTTACGGGAAAGAAGTAACGAGTGGAAATACGGTGCGTGTTCAGGGGTCAGTGATGAGAGAAAGGGGGGGGGAGTGGTTGGGATTATTTTAGGTCAGAGGAAAACTTCAAAAACAACCCTCGGATACACACAAGAATCTCTGGAACACCCCGGAATGATTCTGTAACGCCTCCGAAGTTCTCTGAGAATCCTCTGAATCTTTCTGAAATGCCATCGAAAACCGCCTACGAAAATGCCTCTGAAACTTGCTGAAAATCATCTGAATCTTCCTGAAATACCACTGAAAACCCCCTGAAACCCCGTCGGCCCCTGTAACGCATTTGAGTTCCTCTGAATCCATCTGAAATGCCCCGATATGCCTTGAAACGGTTCTGAACACCCCCTTCCTTAGAAACCTTTGACCTTTTGGGACACTCGTCTGGTTGCGCCTTAAACTCTACCGCGCTCTCGCTGTACACGACGAGCGTAGTTTTTCGGTGGTGTTGTAGTTTTTACAGAAGCGCACGTCCTGAAGGGTTAAAAACCTTGCATAGTACAAAACCAACCCCCTTCCCTCTAGTCCCATCTCGCAACTCTCTCTCTTGAAGTTTTTTTTTTAAGTCTTGAAATCCATTTTGGTAATAAACTGAATCCATTAAAGCAAAAATACTATTTGGGCTGTCCCGTCTCATAACCTAAATAGAAGTTTCAGTACCGACTTCCCAAGTAACCAAAAGTACCGCTTCGCATGACAAAATGCACTTTCAAGTTTCACGAAGTTCAGATAAAGTTAAGAACGGAACTTTCAGGTTACTTAAGAGGCTAACAATGAGTTTTGCTGGAACTTCACTCGTAAGTTTCAGCAAGGCTCATTGGCTAACAATTAAACAGCTTGAAGCTGCTTAGAAGGCTAAGGAGCAACCTCTAACAAGCTGCTTGTAGACGCTCTTATTCGAACTTTTAATTATTTGGGTTAGTAATAATCCCAGAAAAAAAAACCCTCGCGGAATCAAATGAGAACGGTAGGAATTACTAAAGATAGCAAAAAGGAATCGTTTGAGATTGACAACCAATTAAATACCCTCGTCTGTTGAGATGTCTTGTGCTCTAGTTTGCGGCGGGCTCAGAAACTCCGGACCTTGTATCCATTGGCTTTCTTCGCCATAACATGGTTCTCTGCCTCATTTTTTGGCTTCGTTGGCCCCAATCTACTTGGGACCACCTCCATTCGCCTACCTTCGTCTTGGACAGAATTACGCCTACACGACACGCCACGAATTGTTTGTATCGCCGATGTTCAGAACGGAACCCCTGGGAATTACAGTATTGAAGTCAGTCCAGCAGAAACGCTGCTGTATCGGAAACTTTTTTCTTCGACAAAAGATAGCAATCGTTGTCCTAGTACGGCAGCAATTCCAAGCGATACATATTTTATCGGAGCGACCTTAGTTTTAGCAGTTACAAGATGCCTTCTGCATCTACAATCCTGAAGTAAACAACGGCAGAGTACGCTACCTCGCTGACGTCAACGAACAAGTGTGCTTGTACCTAAGGTCGTATAGCGTTCGGAGCTAGCTACTTGAAAGGTAGCTCGATATCGATCCATTTTGCGCCAATGCTGTTCGACTCTGTCCCTCTTTACCATACCTCCTGCATTATGATTTATCCGTACACCAAGAATGACGCAAGAAGTCCCAGTGGATCTGTCTTTCGTTGGTCTGGTTCCCGAATGGATGAGTGCATCTACTTCCGACCAGAACGTCGTAGGGAAGCGTACCATATCCGTTTCCATTATCTCGAGCATGCCGAGGACTCTTTCTCGGGCTTGGTTGCCACCCACTGCTGTCAAATCCTTCATCGTGACCTTCGATCTTTCTTCCAGGTGTTCCAGGACTGTCACACTGTTGCTTGACCAATTGCGGATCTCATATCCACCCTTGGAGTGTACCTGTCGAACTTGCTTTGCTACCAACGTTGCTTCTTCTTCGCTTTCGAAACTGTCGAGGTAATCATCGACATACTGGCATTTTGTGGGCACGGTAAAGGCTGGGCATGCTGCGAAACTCAGATCCCATTGTGATCCACTAGCCGCTGCCCAGCAACTCCTATCTCTACCTTCGTGTGGTACCGGACGGAAACTACGAGCATCCTTAAGGAATATGGGGTTACCAACCCCGGTGGGAACTTTGGTCGTAGGCTGACAGGGAAAAGGGGGTTTGTTTCTGCAAACCTGAGCGTCTGTTCTCTAGGAGAAGTGGCTCACAACAGTGTCTGATGCCCATGTTAGGGGTGGCTGATCAACGTCCGAATGCCAGGGATGGACTCTAAGCTCAACTGTGCACTATGGTCCTCCGGAAAGTAGGGGGTTGGTGTCAAACCCTACGAGCCAACAACAAAATAATACGAACCGAGACCAACGGCAACGATCCCAGCGAACAAAATGAACGTGCGATTGGAAGCTCGGTACGTGGAACTGCCGATCTCTCAACTTCATCGGGAGCACCCGCATACTCGCCGATCTACTGGAAGACCGCGGGTTCGGCATCGTAGCGCTGCAGGAGCTGTGTTGGACAGGATCTATAGTGCGAACGTTTAGAGGTAATCATACCATCTACCAGAGTTGCGGCAACACACGTGAGCTGGGAACAGCTGTTATAGTGATGGGCGACATGCAGGAGCGCGTGATCGGTTGGTGGCCGTTCAACGAAAGAATGTGCAAGTGAAGGGTTAACGGCCGGTTCTTCAACTTCAGCATAATCAACGTGCACAACTGCCAATCCGGAAGCACTGATGATGACAAGGACGTACTCTACGCGCAGTTCGAACGCGAGTACGATAACTGCCCAAGACAGGACGCCAAGATCACCATAGGGGACCTGAGCGTTTAGGTAGACCAGGAGGAGGAATTCAGATCGACGATTGAAAAAATCAGCACCCACCAGCTGACGAACGAAAACGGCCAACGATTCATCGATTTCACCACCTCCAAGAGCATGACCTTTCGCAGTACATACTTTATCCAACATGTTGCAACACAGCCTTCACCCTTGGAGTAGTACCAAATAAATGGATGAAAAAAGGCGTCTAAATTTTTTAGTTAAGCACAAAGAGCTGACCAAATGGAGTGCGATCTGGTGTAAGGCGTGGATGACGTTGCAAGACCGCAACCTCGAATCAAATGTTGTGCGTGCCACACAATTGTTGTACATTTTGAGCTAAATAAATTAAAGAACATGTGGTATAGGGTGTCCCAGAAAGTATGGGCACAACTTTGTATAACGAAAATACAATCATTTTCTTAACAAACAACAATTTTTATATTTTTGTTTTATTATTCAGAGCATTTTGATTGATAACTGTGAAGAGTTTATACATCAAAAACGGTTTCTATATGCAGAATGATTAAAATGGAAAAACATCTTTTAAAACTTCTGCACAAACTACTTTTTTACGGTTTTGCCAAATATCCAAATTCGAAACATTTTTTTCGAATTCTTTTCGCATGATACATTCAAAAACATGTTTCCTCAGATGGTTGATTGATTTTTTTTATAAAAATATGTTTTTATTGTGCGTACGGATAAATCATAATTTTGAGAAAACTGAAAAAATCGCCTTTTCTTTTTTTGGATTAGACATGCCCACAGACATTCGAGTTTTAAAACATGTTTTGTCGAGAATAAAAACAGTTCAATCTACACTTTATAAAGCTGGAGCATTAATTGAACTTATAGTGAAATTAAAATGCAATTTTCTGCATGTTTTGATACATATTAAGAAGCTTGTTTTCAACTATTAGAAAAACGGGTTTTCAAAAATATCGATTTTGGTGTTTCAATTCATTTTTCAGGTTCAAAAGAATATATTTTTAATTCGAACTTAGGGTTGTATAATAGATACGCATGTAGAAATACACGGATATATTTTTTGAAATTTTTATCGAGCTTAATTTCATGCGCAGAAAACAATTTATTAAGCGATGTTCTTGAAAAATATAGCAATTTGTGCAGAAGTTTTAAAAGGTCTTTCAGGAAATGTTCTACCGCATTCAAACGAAGTGTGAAATGCAAATTTTTATGATTGGCATTTGATGTTGACATGTTAAGGCAGGATATGTGTGAAAATAAAGTTTGTTTATGCATCCATTCCCAAATGACAGAGCGGCAAAGTTGTGCCCATACTTTCTGGGACACCCTATAAGCGAGCCGAATTGAAAGTGGCATCTAAATATATTCTAAACATCTACCCAAGAATCCATTTTCTTCAATCTCGTTAAATTTCCCCGTCAACCTCTGTCGGTGGGCTGTTGTTGCCTTATAAATCCCTCATCTCATCCAAAATTCATTCTCTTTTCACTGTCAATAAGCAGCATCAGCAACAGCACAGCTTGCCGTTCGTTGACGACGACAACGGCAACCGATACCCAGTACCCACCCCTGCAGCATATCTTCCATCATCCATCCAGCATGTCCCCAGATGTGTCAGCCATATGATCCACCAACCTCCGGGCATCAGTTGTGCCTCCAAAAACAACAAACTTGGAAAAGATGAGGGTATGATTTTGCGGCGAGTGGGTAGGGTTGGTAGAAGAGACGCTTTCTAATAACACCCCTGGGAAGTTAAACAATCTCACAAGCAAGCAGCGCGAGCGTTTCAAAATTGCTCTAATCTAATCTGGTTGAATTAAACATGTGCGTTCCGTCGCTTGTTCCGGGGACGACAATTAGGGTGCGGGTAGGGTCGGACGGGTGGGAATCCAGGGACGTAGAATGATTCATTTTCGCATAAATGAATATCAATTGGGGGAGCTTTGATTTGCGTTTCGATTCCGGCAGGTGTCCGAGCGTGTGAATTGTACTGGAATTAGCATTTTACCGGGACGTTGAACGATGGCCGACGGAGACGTGGACCTTCTCAAGAACACTTCAGGATTGATACTGAGACGGAAAACAATGGGTTAGGTGGTAACCAGAGGCGTGCATAATATTTTTTAGAAGCTGTAAAGCCCCCTGTTTGCCAATGTTGAACAGGTGGATTTATGTTGGAGCAAGCGCCATTTCAAACACACATGTGGTGACTTTTTTTTTACCGAAAACATGTTAAACAGTTCTGCCATGTATTTCTGTATGGAGAACCAGAAAAATTATCAACGGATCTCTCGATGAAAATATAAGAATGCTCTTAATGTTTGTGTTTCGCCTTCAAATCCGCTTGAATTTCAAGGGTGTTTATTCCTCAACATCGCAGAGATTGATCCAATTTCAGACAACTTCTAGTAAGCTTTCCCGAATAAGAAAAATCGAAAGCTATATTTTTGCACAGATATTTAACAATATTTTTTAGATAATTTGCATTGTCAAAGAGACAAGTAGGCTGAGTGTACCAGTTATCGCCATAGTGGTTCCCTATTTGACCATAGTGGTTATTTGAGAGAATTCAAAATTTTGCATCATTTCGAGAGTTTTAATGACAAGATACATTTAAATGCTCGCTGCTAAAACTCTCATAAAAGGTCAAAGTTTGCAAACATTCTAAATTTCCACTATGGCCAAATAGGGAACCACTATGGCCATAACTGGTACACTTATCCTAATACATTTTTGCATTTTTGATCATTTCAACTGAGACATTTGTAATAGACATGGGTAACTCACTCGCGAGTCGACTCAAAGAACCGATTCGCGAAATCAAGTGAGTGCATCACGATTCTTTTCAAAAGAGTTACGATTCGCGGAAACGCATGGGTATTCAGCATGACCATGCTGAGGGTGACGGGTTCGATTCCCGGTCGGTCCAGGGTCTTTTCGTAAAGGAAATTTCCTTGACTTCCTTGGGCATAGAGTATCTTCGTGCCTGCCACACGATATACGCATGCAAAATGGTCATTGGCAGAGGAAGCTCTCAGTTAATAACTGTGGAAGTGCTCATAGAACACTAAGCTGAGAAGCAGGCTTTGTCCCAATGAGAACGTTACGCCAAGAAGAAGAAGAAGAACGATTCGCGGAAGTTCATTACGAGTACAAGTGCCGAAAATCGTTGGGTTAACTGCGTATACGTATACTGAAGTGATGTTAGACACAGAACATCGTAAATCTTTGCCAATAGATCATTTTTCATTCGTATATGTATTGTAATGCCAGCTCGTGCTAGTGATTCAACTCTTTAGTTATTATTATTATTATTATTATTATTTATTAAAGAGGTTTTAACTTGAGTCATTCGCCTCTGCAACTCTTTAGTGGAAAGAACGAAAATCTGTATATCCTGTATTTATTGCGTCTACGGCTGAGTCGACGTCCATATCTTGCGAGCTAGAAAACTGGACATATAAAAAAGGGCCGGCTAACATCGAAAAATAACTTTTTTCATCAAGTTACGGAAAAGAGTTACTAAATCGGTCAAAAGAGTCGACTCTTTTTTGAGAGTGAATCGGTAGCGATTCACTCTCAAAATTGAATAATTTTCCCATCTCTAATTTGTAACTGTCAATTCAAACAGAATATTAGAATTTTATATTTTTTAAACAATCATAAATTTAACAAATTTATGTTTTTTTTTTAATATAACAAATTGCATGTTCAAGCCTTGTCACGGTCGCCGTGTACCGTGTCCATAGTGATCGCCATGTATATATGTTCGTAGCGTATCTCGAATCGGAGTTACACATTTGCCGTCATTGACAAAATTATTCAGTACAACATTTTCTACAACTATTGTGGAGACATCAACCTTGCATTTGAAAAATTCAAACAAATGCATTTTCTACCTCACTTTTAGGGGGGTTGATCATTTTTAACCAACAGTTCAAAAAGTGCGTTATCAAAAACCAATAACATGACACGAGTTCACCCATTTATGCGTCTTCCTCGGTCTCCATCGCTGTTTGATTTAACGTACTTTCGAAACTGATTCCCTTTTCTCTTTCACACAAGTACCATCCGCGGATCGACGGCGCGGAGACTCGAGCAGAAGGACATACCTTACAAATACCATGCGAAGAGCAACATGTGCTCTAATACCTAAAATTGTTATTGCTGCGGTATTCTACGAAATGTTATGAAAACATCACAATAACAGTTGGATGTATTTGAGTAGAGTTTGGTATTGATGTAGTATTTGTTGGTTTGGAAGTGAAAATAAACGAAGAACAAGATTAGCTTTTACATCATGAAGTCATCGAACAAATGAACCATTTAATAAGAAGAAATGTTATTAGTTTGTTATTCAATAACTTTGGGAATAACTTTAAAATTTAGGTATGCGTTCATTATTGAAATAATAAGACTTGTTATTTTGTAGGTATTATTTATACAAAATTTTGGTATTCGTTTTTGTTATTTCGCCTCTTATTACCACCTAATGAAAAGCATATGAAGGTATGGTAGTAATTAATTACCTTGATATGTTATCCACTTGTTATTTTCTTCTGCTGGGGGAGTTGAAGGAAAAAAAAATCGAACCTCCGGTACAAGCAGTATCGGCCCCGGCATCGACCGACCCAGCGCACTTTTAAAACTAACAATAAAAATACTTATAGAAAAAAAATATGAAATTGGAAAGACAGAAAACCAATAATCCAGAAACACGGAGGTCAAGTTATCGAAGAATCATATACAGTGACCGGCACAAAAAAGATCCACCATAAAGTGGTTGCAGTTCATAAAGAAAACTACATCCAAAAATGATAAAATATACCTTTCAATGAATGCACTTCATCAATTTAACATTGTTTTAGTAATCTGTGTTGGAAAATATTTGGTTTTTGAGGAATAAAGTGATTTCTGATAAGATTAGGAAAATTGCTTAAAAATTGGGTATGACAGAAAAAAAGATCCACTTAGCAATTGATTCTGAAACTTCAAAATTTCGCCAAATTTTCACATGTTTTGCTCAGGGACATGCGACCGAGTCGAACGCCCGACACACACTGATGGTCTCATTCGCAAGTTGTGGATGAGCACATGCTGTGGATAGGCAATCAGTCTCGACACTAAAAATAACATGCTCTCACTGTTGTTCGTAGGCACGCTCAGAGAGTGCTGGAAGTGGACATCTAAGGACCGAAGGAGATGGTGAATTGCGAGGAAAGAACGTGGGGTGAGGTGGGCGTTGGATTCAGGTTGGCTTTCTACTTCACAGAATTGTTACTTGTTCTGTGGCGGAGTTGGTTAACGCGCATTGTTTAGCGAACTTGGGGAGACGTGGGTTCAAATCCCACCAGAACTACGTGGATTTTTTTTGGCAATTTTTCCACTCAATTTGTCCATTTTTCAACACATATTGAATATGTGGCATATGAACTTCAGACATTACGTATGTCTAACATACCATTTCGGTTGGTTATCCGAAAAACAACAACATTCGTGTTCTTCTTCTCGATTCTAGTACACTCAAACCTTCATTTAAGTCGAATCCATTAAAGTACATTCTATTAAAATCCCTCCATTTAAGTAACGCAACTTAAATGGAATTTGACTGTATTCACAGCAAAACAAATAGGTATAAATATGCTACGATTTCGAAAACATCTATTCTTCGAAAAGGCCTTTAGGCTGAATAGGCCGAATAGGGACCTTTTCGGCCCAGTCATGAGGCTGAACACGACATTAGGCCAAACAGGTCAATAGGCCGAATAGGTCATTAGGTTGAATATGTCATTAGGCTGCAAAGGGCTTTAGGCCGAAACGGTCTTTAGGCCGAAACGGTCTTTAGGCCGAAAAGGTCTTTAGGCCGAAAAGGTCTAAACACGGCGAGCAAGGTTTCTTGTACATACTTTTTGATGACCCATTCGGCCTAATGGACAATTCAGCCTTATGACCTATTCGGCCTAATGACCTATTCGACCCAATTACTAATTCCACCTGATGATCTATTCGCCAAAAAACACTTTGATGTTACAATATTTTTCGGCCACACGACCTTTTCCTACCAAACGATATATCGGCCTGATGACCTCTTCGACCTAACAACTTTTTCGGCCTAATGGCCCTCTCGACCAAATAACGTTTTCGGCCTAACGGTCAATTGGCTTATTTCGATAATACTGTAAATATTTTGACGAAACTGCAATGGAAGAGCATGAACTCTATTTAAGTCAAAAGCAGAATCTATTTACGTAATGGATTCATTTGAGTATCCCCGGCTCATTACTTAAATGTAGGTTTGAGTGTAACTTTTCATTACAACCTTCTAAATATAAATATCTTAAATGAAATTGGACACTTCTTCTTTACAATGTAATGTAAATCTCATGTGTGTGTGTGTGTTTTCTTTTAATTTTGCGCCATTATGTATATAGGGTATGTGTGCCATCAGTAATCTCACGCTCCCATACTGCCCATAATCGCATAGTTGACGTAAGCGCCACTGTAGTTTTCAGTACACTTTTGAAATTTTAACAATGATCAATTAAAAGTATATGATTTTTTTCACGTTGATGTCTAGCTAGTGATTCGATCTTGTGCTCTATTGAATAAAACTGGTCACAATTATGCACATTTGAAAGATATTAGCTTGTGAGTGCTGACATTGCCAGTGGTGGTTACGTCAACTATGCGATTATAGGCAGCATATTCATTCTATTCGAAAACAAGCGATTACAGCACCGATTGGTTTCGTTCTTTTTGTTTTCATGGGTGCTCACTAGCCTGGTACACGGTTTGTATGGGAAAATATAAAAAATGGAAAAACTCCAACTCCTGTATACTTTTTGATTTCCATTTTGGTCCCATATCTACTGTGCAAAATTTCAGATCGATTGAAGAAACTATATTTTAGCACCCGCCATTCTTAGTTTTTCATACGATTTACTATGGGCATAATTTACTTCTTCAAAGAATAATCGCTTGAGGTCACCCATTGATCCCTAAAAATAAGTCGTTGAATGATTTCAGTAGATAACTTCACGAGGAATCAGACCTCCGAAGACCGCAAAGCGATGCGACATTTGTGGAAAAGGTTATTAAGCCTTACTCGATCGATAAAATGACGAGATTTTATTATTTATTGTTATTCCTTACATGTTAAACAGGGTTGGCATGCCATTCGGTTTTCAGTGAATAACTTTTTCCACATGCCGTAGATCGCTTTGCGGTCTTCGAAGGATTTGTTGCTCGTAAAATTTCCAACAGAAATCATTCATTGATATATTTCTAGGGGTTAAGCGGCAACCTGTGGCGATTTTTCTTTGAAAAAGTGATTTTCCCCATAGTAAATTGTATGAAAACTTAAAACGGCTGGCGCTAAAATATAGTTTCTCCGATCGAGCTGAAATTTTGCACAGTTGATATGGGGCCAAAATGGAACTCAAAAAGTGTAGAGGAGTAAAATATCTTCTTGTGTCCCACGCTAGTGCTCACTTCTAACAAAAAATACAAAAATAATAAACAAAACAAATAGCGCTTCAACCCTTTGTTTTTTTCGTAGGATGAAAATGGGAGCCACATGCTTAATAAGGGAACCCTTAATAAAAATCCTCCTTTGCGAGCTTTTTCTTGCATTCCCACTTGTGCAAAACAATGTTGGCGAGTGGAGCTTCTTCCAGGGATTTATTGAGGACGTATCGAGTGAAATACCTCCAAGCATTCCATTTGAAAGTATTCAAGAAATTCATTGAGATATTATTTAATCGGGTTTTCCAAAAATCTTCCAAAATTACTTTCGAACAGACCCGTGCACAGAAGTGGCGCCTAGAGAGGGGTTTTTCCCAATTTCGGAAAAAGACGAAGGGGTGCCTAGTGTATGAAGCGTTGGTATTGGGGGGTGGTAACCCAAACCATCCCCCCCTTGTGCGCGGGCTTGCTTTCGGAAATTATCTTTAAGAATTCCAACATCAATTTCTTGGAAGAAATTAAAAAAAAAAACTATTTCAATAACTCATTCAGAAATGTTCTTCAGGAGTTCGATTGGAAAATTCATAAAGGATCCCTTGAGAAATTTCACAAACATTTTTAAGAAAATCTTGCAATGATGGCTTCTGAAATTTCTAAATATGTTCATTAAGAAATTTATACAAGAATTTCTTTGGAAAATCTTTCAAAAATTCTTCCAAGGCTTTTGCCGACACTCTAATAAAATTCACATCAGATTTTTTATTTTCACAAAATCCTTTCGATCCAGATAGTTTCTAATTTTTCCAAGGAATTCTTTAAACAAACTCATTCTGAGATTTATTTGAAAAATTTTGCGAAGGATTCTTTAAGTTAATTAGCTGCTTCATCAAGGTTTTTTTTAGGAAATCTTACAAATAAACATATGGGTTTATCCATGATTTTTTTTCACGAGGATTTCTAAAAGAATTCTTTTAGAACTTCGAGCAGGGATCACTTTAATTGAAGAATTTCGTCAGAAAATTCTTCGGAAATCATTCCAAGTGTTTTCAAGAAAATATTCAAAATTTATTTTCAAAAATTTCTCCAGGGTTTTCTTTAAAAATTTCTACCAGAATTCTTCCAGAAATACCTAAGCGAATTTTGTATTCAAGTATACATTTGGGTTGCTTTAAAGATTTACCAAGATTTTCTCCAGATACATACTTCGCCAGGAATTACTCCAAAAATTTTACAAAAAAATCTCCTTCAAAATGTTTTAGGAACTCATCCATGATTTTCTGATAATAGTGTAGAAATTCATTCAGGGATACCTCCAGAAATTATTCTCGCAGATACTCTATCTTCAGAAACTCCTCCAAATATTCTTTTCGTTTTTTTTTTTCTGAAATTTTAACTGCAGCTATTTGTCCAGGAGTTCCTTCAGACTTCTTATAGAGATTTTTTCGAAAATTTTTTGAGTTAATCTTTTGGAAAATCACCTTTGTATTGCTCCTCTGAGAAATCATTCAGACAATCATCTTCAAAAAAAAAAAAACTCCAAGGAATTCTTAAAAAATAAATTTAGATATTTCTTTACAAAATCCTATAGGAATCCTATAAGAAATTCTTCCAGGGATGCCTTCTTACCAACTAATTTTCTCCAGAAATTTTTCCTGAAACTCAATTTGAAAGCCTTTTTTCAGGTCGCTTCAGAAATTCCTTCAATTTTTTTCAAGGATAATTCTGGAAAATCTCCATTAACTTTGGAATTTTTCATAAATTGATACATCCATGGGTTCTTTCCAAACATCTTCCGCTTATTATTTAAGAACAATAGAAATTCAGAATTCTTTCTAACATTTCTCCAAAGTTTCCTCCACATTTCTTTTTCAAGAGAATCCTTCTCATTTTTTCAAGAATTGCTTTACAAAGTTCTCAAGTCATTAATCCATATTACTTTCCAAAGATTCTCAAAGAAAACTTTTCATAAATTCCTCCAAAAATAAATTCACTGATATCTTTTCAAACACCTTCAGGGATTCTCTCAGATATAATTCAGGTTTTTTTGTGGAGCGGACCAGCTGTGGTGGTTAGAACACTTGACTATCACGCCGAGGACCTGGGATCGAGTCCCACTCCCGACATACTCACAAAATGTGGGTTCTTCCTTCAGAAAGGAAGTAAAGCGTGGGTCCCGAGATGAACTAGCCTAGGGTTAAGAATCTCGTTAATATAGACAAAAAAAACAAGAATTTTTACCATCAAATCTTCGAAAAACAGAATTATCTCCAGCTTAAGGAAATCTTTTAGAAAAGTTCCTTCAGTTATTCCGTAAAGAGTTTCTTAAATACTTTCGTGAATTCATCTATAAATTTATTTACAATTTATTAATATAAATTGCACGAGCATTATTTTTTCCGAAATTCCTCCAAGGTTTCCTTTGGAAATATCTTCAACGACTTCTTAAGTACTCTAAGCTCTTTACAGAAATCGTAAAGAAATTCTTTCAAACATTCCTCCAGTCCTTCTCATAACGAATCTTTCAGAAATTGCTGCAGTGGTTGCTTCCTAAAATCAATTTACTTTGTTTGTTTGGCAATTATTTTTTTTCCAAAGAATCGTCGTCCAGATTTGAAAATACCCCAAACAATGTTGTAAGGGGGTTGCACTGAAGCCATTTTCATGAACACGCATCAGCATAGGGGCGCTTAAATTTAACAACCTTGAGTAACCGACTATACCTTGAAAGCACTGGTCTTGGCCTTGGTGTTGCCAATGAAAAGTTCCCTGAGGATCTGTAACCCCTACGCCACTGACCACATGCCCACCATAATCTTTTCAGAATCAAGCTCACACACGACAAGAGTCCTCCATCAAGTTACCATTTCACGTAGCAGCGAATCAATCAGATTTCACATCGATCGATCTGCACCGGGGCAGGTCAGGAGGAAAGTGGGGAAACTCATAAAAATCCACTCACATCCCGCAAAGGACCATACACGTACATACACTCCCGTTCAAAAGTTTGGGGTCACCCCCTCAAAAACGTGTCATTTTTTTGAGGCCCATATCTCCGCCAATTTGCGTCCGATTTCAAAACCCTAGGTTTCATTCAAAAGATAATAAGTCAAAGAAACTTTGAACATGATTTAAAAGAAACTTTTTCAAAAAATTTTGTATGTAAACTTAACCCAAATTTTCTAAAAAAAAATGAATATAAACTTACGGCAGTGTCGCTGGAAGTTGGGTCAACCAAATTTTAAGAGGAGAGCAGTAATATGACCCATTTTCTATTACCTTTCAACTGCTTTTTATAGAACTTAGCTAAAAAATCTAGAAAAAAAAAGTTATTAAGTAAATTAATCCTTGATGTCATCGACCAAAAGTTTGGGGTCACCCCTCAAAATGCAGTATCGTCCAAAAGTTTGGGGTCACTATCGTAAAACATGGAAAAGTGATTTGTTGATATCTTTGTCATCTTTCATTCAATTTTAATTCTTCTTTTGGCTTATTTGAAACAAAATGAATGATACTTACTGCATAGACATTGAACCACACATATTTGTTGAAATTTACATACTAAAACTTAACGTAAAGTTGTCTCATTTTTTGAAGCGTGATAAAATGTGCTTACTTTACATAACATTTTTATATACAAAGATCGTTAAATACGTTAAGTTGAAGACATCAAACGTTAATTTAGTTAATTATCTTTGAAATGAGCCAAAAATAATTAAAATTTAACTATAGATGACGAAGATATCACCAAATCACTTTTCCTTGTTTTACGAAAGTGACCCCAAACTTTTGGCCGATACATCATATTGAGGGGTGACCCCAAACTTTTGATCGATGACATCAAGGATTAATTTACTTAATAACTTTTTTTTCTAGATTTTTTAGCTAAGTTCAGTAAAAAGCAGTTGAAAGCTAATAGAAAATGGGTCATATTACCGCTCTCATCTTAAAATTTGGTCGACCCAACTTCCAGCGACACTGCCGTAAGTTTATATTCATTTTTTAGAAAATTTGGCAACTTTGGGTTAAGTTTATATACAAATTTTTTGAAAAGTTTCTTTTAAATCATGTTCAAAGTTTCTTTGACTTATTATCTTTTGAATGAAACCTAGAGTTTTGAAATCGGACGCAAATTGGCGGAGATATGGGCCTAAAAAAAATGACATGTTTTTAAGGGGGTGACCCCAAACTTTTGAACGGGAGTGTATGTAACGTCGTACATACGTGTGTGGTTTCCGTTTACGAGGTGGTGCATATTGGCTGAGATTTGCTACGTCGACACACCGCAAATCCACAATGAAGGTACATATTGCGTTCGAAACCGAAAAAGGAGGTTCGTTGTGGTTCGAGCACCTTCTTCTGAGGAGCATAAATATCGATTTCTTCGAGACGACGACGTGGCCATTCGATGGAGACGCATGGTGGATTGAGCGGATGTCAATGAAAGTCTTCATGAAACGATGATGATTCTTTCCACAGAAGCGGGATTATCATAAACCGTGAAGAAAATGTTTATTTTCATCCAGTTGCTTCATCTGCCCACAAATTGTCCGGGGTTCGACAGCAATCTACAGTACATGATTTCGTTACGACTGTCTATGATGAAAGTGACAATCCGGTGAGACCGTGGTTGAAGCTAATAAATATAAATTGGCGGGTAATTCATCATCGTTCTCGCCTTCGTTCCGCTTTGTGCTTCCATCATCGGGGGGATTTGATGCTTTTGGCGTGTGCCAAAGCCGTGTTGATTTGCTCGGCTAGGTAGCTTTGAAGAATGGGACCATCGTCAGTGAAGAAAATGCTGGAAAATGAATTGCGATTTGAAGCTGTTTATTTATGTCGTAGCTTTATTGTGCAGAATCGATTTCTGCGGATTATCATTTACATCGTTATGATAAAGTTACGACAATTTGTTCGATTTCAAAACGAGTTTATGTTACTCCCGATAACCAACAACTTTAAGAAAGAATATATTGCCAAATGGTGGACACATGTACGCCGCTCTGGCTAAAAAAATGCCTAAGAAAATTGTTTCGCAGTGTGCACAAAATGAACATTCCACGTACACTGTGCAGACATTCTTTGCCAGTAAGAGAAATTTACCGTATTTTTACCAGCTTACCGTTGGCTGGCTGCCGATTCGATGACTCGCCAAAAACGAAACTTTAAATTACCCCATTTTACGCCTCTTTGCGTGGCAAAACACAAATTGTGCCTTTTTATGGGTGTACGTTAGTACCAGTACCTACCGTGAAACAGTACAGAACCCTTTTTCTCGTTACATACCACCCGACGACAATCAGAGCGTGTTTAAGTTTTTCAAAAGTGAGAAAAAAAAACAACAGAAAGAGTTGCTATAAAATGGTTTCGGGTTCTTGCACCGAAGCAAAGAGTGCCGTAAAATGGCAATCTCTAGAGCAGTTGCCGCTTCAGAGCTGCTTCCGCCACTCATATTAATGAGTTCGTAGGAGGGCGCCACCTTTTTATTGGGTTAACTTTATCATGTTCTCATATCAAATGAATGCGAAAACTGAGGTTAAAATATCCGAAATTATGCATGATTGATTGCATCGTGGTGCTGATAAACCATTTTTTGGAATATTGAGTTTCCTTAACCATTGAATGCAGAAAATGATAATCTTCCTGCCATGTAAAAATCCGATAATTCTAACAGCTTATCAATGAGTGAATTAAAAATTTCTGTTTGGCAAAACATACAAAAACAAAAAAAGCGTCCAACGTCAACAAGAGTAAACTGCAAACTATTCCATAAAATCAGCGAAAACACGAGAAGCCAAAGCCGTAGCCCGTCAGCGCTATTCGGGTCTCGAGAAGGAAGTGCAACGCTCATGTAGACGGGACAAAAGAGCGTGGGCGGACTCCCTAGCCGACGAAGGCGAGAAACCGCAAATATCGGCGACATACGCCTCCTCTACGATGGCTCACGTCGCCTTAGTGGGACTAAGATGAATGCTGCGGTGCCCGTGAAAGACACGTCTGGACAGTTACTGACCAGTTGAAACGTTGGTTCGAGCACTTTGGAAACCTTTTTCAAGTGTCGGTCACGCCATCAACACCTCAGCATGATCCGCCAAGGGTTCGACGCATTACCCGTGTCAATACCGAAGCTCCATCACTGCAGGAGATAGAAACAGCCATCCGTAGCATGAAATCGAACAGGGCCCCAGGGGTTGATCGCATATCAGCTGAGATGCTCAAAGCTGACCCCGTAGTATCCGCACAACTACTGCATCAATTATTCTGCAACATATGGAAAACCGCGACATTTCCGGCGGACTGGATGCAAGGCGTCTTAGTAAAGATACCCAAAAAGGGTGACCTGACTGTATGCGATAGTTGGCGTGGCATCATGTTACTGTGTATCGTTCTCAAAGTCCTCTGCAAAGTGATCCTAAACTGGATACAGGAGAAGATTGACGCAACTCTCCGACGGCAGCAGGTTCCGTGCCGGACGATCCTGTGTGGACCATATTGTCACGCTCCGTATCACCCTGGAGTAAATCAATGAATTCAAAGAGTCTCTCTACCTGGTGTTCATTGATAACGAAAAAGCTTTCAACCGTCTCAATCACGGAAACATGTGGGAAGCCCTCAGACGCAAGGGTCTCCCTGAGAGAATCTTCGGCCTCATTGAAGCGCAGTACAGGGCATTTTCTTGCAGAGTACTGCACAGCGGTTCTTGTCCGATCCCATCCGGGTCGATGCTGGAGTGAGGCAAGGATGTATACTATCACCGGTACTGTTCCTCATCGCAATCGACGAGATCCTGGTAGGTGCGATTGACCGTGAACCAATTCGTGGATTGCTGTGGCAGCCCATTGCCATGGAGCACCCAAATGACTTCGAATTGGCGGATGACGTTGCTCTCCTAACTCAACGGCGCTCTGATATGCAGAGCAAGCTCGATGATCTTGCCAATTGCTCCTCAGCGGCAGGCCGTACCATCAACGTCAACAAGACCAAATCGTTATATGTAAACACGGTCATCCATTCCAGCTTAACGGTTGCTGGGTAATCAGTGGAGAATGTTGAAAGCTTCCAATATCTTGGTAGCCAAATGGCAGCCGATGGCGGCACCAAGATCGCAGATCGACATAGGTGCACGGATCAAGAAGGCGATGACTGCTTTTGCGAGTTTGAGAAATGTATGGAAAAACGACCGAATTTTCAACTCGAACGTGAAATCTGTGCTGAGTGTAGAATTAACATCTAAGTTAAAATACACAAAAAAAATGAAATCTGTGCTGCTATACGCCAGTGAAACATGGTGTGTATCAGTGGAGACCACTCAACGGCTGCAGGTCTTTATCAATAGATGCCTGCGGTATATAATTCGTGCATGGTGCCCTCACAATTGGATCTCCAACGTGGAGCTCCATCGTCGATGTCACCAAAAGCCGATAGCGACAGAAATTCGGGAGTGAAAGTGGAGGTTGGTCGGTCACACTCTACGCAGAGGCGGAAACGAAACCTGCAAACAAGAGTTCGACTGGAACCCAGAAGGACATCGCAGCAGAGGCAGACCCAGAGGCTCATGGCGGCGCAGCCTCAACAACGAGATCAAGCAAGTCGACAGAAATTTGACCTAGCCACAGGTCAAGACGATGGCTGTCAATTCCTCCTTACATTTTCTAAATATTGGATTTAGTGAACCTTCTATAGATTCCTTCCTAAATGGCTCCGTTGATTTATTAAATAAAAGTCCATCAATGAAGTCATCGATTCTTCATTGAATTTCTTCAAGGCTTCCTTCGAACATATCTTCAATAATTTCTTCAGACTTTTAGAACAATTTCTTCTGCTATGGACTCCATCAAAAACTCTACTAGAGATTACTTATAGAGATTTACACTCCCGTTCAAAAGTTTGGGGTCACCCCCTCAAAAACATGTCATTTTTTTAGGCCCATGTCTCCGCCAATTTGCGTCCGATTTCAAAACCCTAGGTTTCATTCAAAAGATAATAAGTCAAAGAAACTTTGAACATGATTTAAAAGAAACTTTTTCAAAAAATTTTGTATGTAAACTTAACCCAAAGTTGCCAAATTTTCTAAAAAATGAATATAAACTTATGACAGTGTCGCTGGAAGTTGGGTCGACCAAATTTTAAGATGAGAGCGGTAATATGACCCATTTTCTATTAGCTTTCAACAGCTTTTTACAGAACTTAGCTAAAAAATCTAGAAAAAAAGTTATTAAGCATATTAATCCTTGATGTCATCGACCAAAAGTTTGGGGTCACCCCTCAATATGATGTATCGGCCAAAAGTTTGGGGTCACTATCGTAAAACATGGAAAAGTGATTTGGTGATATATTCGTCATCTATAGTTCAATTTAAATTATTTTTGGCTCATTTCAAAGATAATTAACTGAATTTACGTTTGATGTCTTTAACTTAACGTATTTAACGATTTTTGTATATAAAAATGTTATGTTAAGTTAGCACATTTTACCACGCTTCAAAAAATGAGGCAACTTTACGTTAAGTTTTAGTATGTAAATTTCAACAAATCTGTGTGGTTCAATGTCTATGCAGTAAGTATCATTCATTTTGTTTTAAATAAGCCAAGAAGAATTAAAATTGAATGAAAGATGACAAAGATATCAACAAATCCGTTTTCCATGTTTTACGATAGTGACCCCAAACTTTTGGCCGATACAGCATATTGAGGGGTGACCCCAAACTTTTGGTCGATGACATCAAGGATTAATTTACTTAATAACTTTTTTTCTAGATTTTTTAGCTAAGTTCTGTAAAAAGCAGTTGAAAGCTAATAGAAAATGGGTCATATTATCGCTCTCATCTTAAAATTTGGTCGACCCAATTTCCAGCGACACTGCCGTAAGTTTATATTCATTTTTTAGAAAATTTGGCAACTTTGGGTTAAGTTTGCATACAAATTTTTTTGAAAAAGTTTCTTTTAAATCATGTTCAAAGTTTCTTTGACTTATTATCTTTTGAATGAAATCTAGGGTTTTGAAATCGGACGCAAATTGGCGGAGATATGGGCCTAAAAAAATGACATGTTTTTGAGGGGGTGACCCCAAACTTTTGAACGGGAGTGTATCTAGTGTATTTAAAATATTCATTGGAAAATTCTCCAGGGGTTCCATCAAAAACTTCTTCAGGGATGTCTGCATGTAAATATCTTGGGCTTCCACAGTATTTCTTCCAGAAATTTCTCCAGCGGTTTCTTAAAAAAATCTTCTGGGGATTTCCTTTTATAATGCGCACAAATATTTTAATTTTCACGAACTCCTCCAGAGATTCCTCCAGAAGTTTCTCCATGTATTTCGCTAGAATTCCCTCCAGGATTCAGTCCAAGTATCCCTTTACGAATTTTTAACTCGGATTTGTTAAGGTTTCTTGAATTTCTTCAGAAATTATTGCTAGAAACTTCTACAGAAACTCCTTTGGACATTTCATATGACATTTTCTATTACTCTTGTGTTTTTCCAGACATACTTCCAGGTATTCCTTTAAAAACACGTCCATGAACCCCCCCGGGAATTGTTTCTGAATATTCTTCATGATTATCTTCAAGAGTTTTCCTAAATATTTAATATAAACTAGCGTCCTCTACGGGGAACCCAGCATCCAGAAGGTGTCTGACATTCCGTTCGTGAGTTATGCGCGGTTCCACGTATGCCACTGCATTTTTATATATAAATAAGATAAGAAGAAGAAGAGGGGCTTACCAGATATTCCTTAAAAAGTTTCTTCAACAACTACTTCTAGGATTCTTCCAGATATTCCAGCAGGGATTCTCTAGGGGTTTCAACAGGAATTAGACAGAAGATTCTTTTAAAAAAATCTTCCAAAGTATCCACCAGAAATTCCTCTACGGATTCTTTTATTACTGCTTCAGGGACCGCTTGAAAATTATCTTCTGTTTCAGTGGTTCCAGGTTTTCTTCCTGAATATCAGCAAGGGTTTGTAAAGAACTTTTTCCATGTTTTTTTTTTCAGAAATTCATCAATTTTATTATTTTTTTTCAGAGTTTTTGTACGGTAATTATCCCAATGGTTCTTCCAGGAATCCCATGGAAATTTCGTCAAGAGTAACCGAAGAAATCTCTAGAAAGTTTCTTTTCCGAATTTCTCTTGCGATGCCATCAGAAATATTTCCTGAGATTCCATCGGAGATGCCTCTAGAAATGATTTCAAATTACAAAAATATGTTATGAAATGAAATAGAGAATACTGGAGAAATTCTTCAAGGATTCAAGGATGGAGATAATTGAATTCCCTGAATGAATCCTTGATAAACATGCAGAAATTGCAGTCAAAGGTACTAGAGGAATTCTCGAATAAATCTCTCAATTAGTTTCTAGAGAGATTCCTGGAAGAAGTTCTGAAGCAAACCCTGGCACAACTTTTGGAATAATTCATGAAAGGATTTCTCGCAAAATGACTGAAAGAAATTACATAGTGGACAAACATCCCTGAAGCAATTTCTAAAGTAATCTCCTTAGAGCAAAAAGGAATTTACGGAGGAAGATTTAGCAGTAAAAATCACCAGAATAAATTTCTGAAGAAATTGCCTGGATTGTCTGGAAAGCTGGAGAATGCTCTGCAGTATTTTTAAGAATAACTTTTTTAGAGTTTATTTCTCGGAGAAACACCAAGAAATAAACCCTAAAGGGGTTTTTGTAAGAATAGATGGAAGAATCATGGAAGCATTCCTGAAGGTCCTCCCCCTGAAGATTTCAATAAATCTCAAGAGAAGTTTATGATGTAACCCAAAGAGGAATATCCGATGATCTTCAAGAAAACCCCCGAGGGAAAGAATCTCCTGAGAATTTTCTACAGGAACTTCTGAAGAAATGCCAGAGGAGTTCTTGCAAAGAATCCTGATGAAATTTCTGAATCAATCTCTTGAGGAACTCCAATAAAACATTCAGCCAAAATAAAACATTCAGAAAAAGTTTTTCTGAAGGAATAAATAGATGAATTTTGGGATGAATACCCGGGGGAGTCTCTATAATATTTCCTGCAAGAATATCTTGAGGAATTATTAAAATGATAACTGTAGCAATCATGATGAAACATCTGAAGTAATCGCTAGAGGAACTCCTCTTCAATCTGTTGAGGATTTCCTGGACGATTTTTCTTAAACAAAAATCTAGAGAAATATCTGAATAGCCAGCTGAAGTATTATTCTGAAGGATTATTTGAGAAACGTCTGGACAATTCATGGAAAAATAAGAAAAAGTAAATTCTTAAGAAATTCCTGAAGGTATGTTTGGAGGAATTCTTGTTGAAAATCGTTAAAATACAACACTTAGGAATTTCAGATCCACAATTGATGTGGAATGATATTTTTCTTTATCTGGAATGACATTCCAAAATTATATTTTGATTTGAAGTGCAGCAAAATTGTCACGTTTATAGTTTTCAAAATGTTCTAAACTCAGATCCACAAGATTTCGTTGTCTAGAAAAACTAAGACAATTTCATCAAAAATTGCATATGAGAAAAATGAAGATCAGGAGAAAAAATCCAATTAATTATTTTTTTTTTTTAGTTTTTATTTATGTGTATTTTAACTTTAGATGCTAATTCTACACTCAGGTCCAATTAATGTAAATAAAATTCTGATAAATCTTGGCAAAAATTATTAAGTAAATGAACAGTCATCAATCAAAAGCTTGGAGTCACCTTAAACGTTTAGCCGATGGCATCAATAATAACATTCACGAAACGCGACGCGAAACAAGACACGACACTTATGATTCTTACAATCGTAGGATTGTAAGAACCATAAGTGTCGTGTCTTGCCTTGCGCCGCGTTTCGAGAATGTCGTGATTGTTCTTACGTTAGCACTAAATTCACCTATTGATAGCATCAATAATAAGTTTACTTAATAACTTTTTCCTAAAATGTTTAGCTTTGTTCGGCGAAAAGCAATTGAAAGCTAATAGAAAGTATGTAGGTTATATTACCGCTTTTATCTTAAAATGTGGTCGACCCAATTTCCAGCGACACTGCCGTAAGTTTAAAATTATTTAAAAACAAAAATTGGCATCTTTAGGTTAAGTTTACATCTCGGTTAACATGCAAATATTTTTTTGAGAAAGTTCAACCTAAATCAAATTTAAAGTGATTTATTATCTTTTGAATGAGAACTGGGTTGTTGAAATCGGATGAAATTGGCTTTCTACTGGGATTCCTTCTGGAATTTCTCCAGGGATTCTTCCAGGAGGGTATTCTATGGAATACTATAAATCCCTGTAAAAGTTTCAATCATAGCACAAAACCATGTCCATGTCTCGTGTCCGTAGAGGTGCGCCGGTCTCATTAGCGATTTGTACATGGTGCATTTGGTGCGTGAGTGAATCATTTTAGACCGCAGCTTCTTCTGGAGTCCATAGTAGGCCCGACTTCCGCTGATTGCGCCTTCACAACTCACGTTGTTGTCAGCCGTCAGTAAGGATCCGAGGTAGACGAATTCCTCCACCACCTCGAAGATATCCCCGTCTATCGTAACATTACTACCCAGACGGATCCGGTCGTGTTCGGTTCCGCCTACCAGCATGTACTTTGTTTTGAGGCTTCGCGCTTCAGGCGGGTTTACAGCTCTATCACCATTCCAGAAGTTCTGGCGATAATGTCCATGTCGTCCGCAAAGCATACAAATTGACCGGATTTTGTGAAAATCGTTCCCCAGCTGTTGAAACCGGCATCGTTCCAGAGCGATGTTGAAGAGTAGGTATGAGAGTCCATCACCTTGTCGCAGTCCCCGGCGAGATTCGAATGAACTGGATAGTTCACCCGAAACCCTTACGCAGTTTTGCACACCGTCCATCGTTGCTTTAATTAGTCTAGTCAGCTTCCCAGGAAAGCCGTTTTCACCAACAACGTTACCAGTAGTAAATCCCACCAACTCAATAAACAGAAATGCACCATAAACAAAAGTAAGACGATTCGCCAAGAAAACGCCAACTCTCTTTGTGGTACTGATTTTCCATAAATTCCCACAATTTCCCAACTCGTACCATAATCGTCGCGGCAATAATAAGTGCGAAATGGCAGCATCAACCATCAAACGTTTCCCGGCAGTCGTTTCAGATTCATGAATTTCAACCATTCTCCCCTTACTTCCATCCATGAACATAGAGTGGTGGGGCGGGGTGACCCCTCCTCGCTGGAGTGCCATAAAATTAGATTTAAAATCATGAAGATGGTTATGTCGTTTCTCCTCCAACAACCCCTTGGACGGACCCATCAAAAAGCACCCCCCTCGCATTCGTAAACATTTCTGCCCGGTTTGAACGATTCAATAAACAACAGTCGTCGGATTTTTTCGTCGACTCTTGAGATCCCAGTTTTCCACGTCGCCGGCGGAAAAATTCCAACCGTTAAAAATAAAGAGTCCATAAAAGCTCCGGGGGCGACAGCTCGGTAAAACTCCGGAATCAAAGCTAATTTCGAGAGGGGACAAGGCGGCTGGGTTGCGTCATCATCGTTTTAAAATTTCCCCTGAATGACGACACACTGTTGACAGTCTGTTGTTTTTGATGTTGCGAAAGCTGACACGCGGCGTGGTGGAGATTAAAAACATCAAGCGACATTTAGGTACCAAATGCTCGCGGATTATGATGGCGACAATGAGTGCGTGGAAATCACGGAGGAGTATTATGGTTTTAAGTACCGCTGCCGGATGGAACGGGTGGAATGGTACTGTTTGAGAAGTGCTCATAGATGTGTGAGGCTGAAGAGTGATAAAGGTTTAGCATCATGCAACGCAAATTACCTTCCACATAAAAGAAGTTGGCTGGGCCCAAATGGGGCCATGTAGCTAGGAAGCAGCTTTTTCCCAGGTCTGACGTAACGCCAAGAAGAAGAAGGAGATCAAATAAAGTTAAGGCACCTGCTCCTGAATACATCAGCTGTGACACTTGGTACACTAAAACCTCAATTGATGCACATGGCTGGAGGTGCGTAAATTAAAAAAGGCATGAATTGAGAGAAAGTCGTGCATAAATTATGTTTGGGCTTTAATGAGGGAATCTAGTTCGTGAGAACAGGTCTTGCTACTGGGCATTTGAGGTGGGGCTAAGGGGTTTCCATAAAGTTCCCATAGAGCCCAGAAAAGGGAGTTCCAAGGGGCTTCAGGGGCGATTCAGAGGGTTGTTTTAGGGGATTTAGGGTGCCTTTCAAGGGCGTTCCGTCAGGTTTTGATGGCGTTTTCATGGGACTACGGGAATTTCAGGAGCATTTCAATATAATTCAGGGACGTTTCAAGGTGCTTTAAGGGCAATTCAGGGGATCTCAGGAGCCTTTAAATGGCGTTACAGGGGGTTTGAGGGGCGTTTTACGACATTTCAGAGAATTTTAGGCGGTTTCAGGAGCATTTTAAGGGCGTGCCTAGAGATTTTAGGGGTGTATGATAGCATTTTAGGGGCTTTTGGAGGCTTTTCAGGTCAGGGACGGCGTTTCAAAGGACTTTGGGATGGGGTCCCTGAAAATCATCTGTAACTTCCTGAAACGCGTCAAAGATTCCCCTAAAACCCTCTCGAACCTATATAACTCACCTGAGACGCTCAGAAACTCCCTAAAACTCCTCGGTAACACTTCCGTAATGCCTCTGTATCCCGCCGAAAACGCTCTGAAACATCTCGAAATGCCTCCAAAATTCCCCTAAAACCCCTTCGGACCCCATGTAACGCACCTGAGACGCTCCGAAACCCCTGAAAATTCCTCCTTAACTCTGCCGTAACGCCTCTTAATCCCACCGGGAATGCTCTGAAACATCCTGAAATGCCTCCAAAACCCCCCTTAAACCCCCTTGGACCCTATGTAACGCACCTGAGACACTCCGAAACCCCCGAAAACTCCGCCGTAACGCCTCTGAATCCCGCCGAAAATGCTCTGAAACTGTCTGAAATGCCTCCAAAATCCCTCCAAAACCCCCTCGGACCGCATGTAAGACCCTCGAAACCCCCGAAAACGCCTGCCTAATGCCTCCGAATCCCTCTAAGACCCACTTGGACCCCATGTAACACACGTGAGACCATCGGAACCCCCCAAAAATACCCGTAACGCCTTCAAAACCCGTCGAAAACTCTGAAACTCTCTGCAATGCTTTCGAAAACTCCTTCAGACCCCCGAAAGCCCTCCTGGGATCTCCTGATACCCCGCGTAATCCCCTTGGGAACCCCTGAAACTCCCCTGTGACTTACATTTGCTCATCCCTATAAACACCCCCTTGCCGCCGTTGCAATAGTTACTGTCATTATTAAATACTCTTATGCACAATATTGGTTCTGAGTAGCTTTCCCTCTTTTTATGCAGGGCAAACAAAAAGGTGCATAAATTAAAAGTGCATAAAAATAACATGCATCAATTGAGATTTTAGTGAATTACAATGGTACAATGGTGTCATCAAGTTCTCTCCAACTTACTCACTGACCAACGAAACGTCCATAAATTACGTCAAACAAAAATGATTCATACAGAGTTGCTACAAAAATCCATGGAAAGTTCCTCCAAATTTTCCTTCCGGAGTGCTTCAGCAATTCCTTTCATAAAGAATTTATTCTGGTGTTCCCCCAGGAATTCCGTCTGAAGTTCTTCCGGGCATGTGTTCCGTATTCTTTCTAGGAAGGCTAGCAAATTCTTTCGTGATTTTACGCCAATAACACTCCGCGACCTCCTTCCTGAGTTCTGCCAACACTTTCCCGGAGTTCCTACAGCATTTTCTTCCGAAGTTGTTTCAGGAATTTCTTCCTATAGAAACATCTTCGGGAGCGCTTCCAAAACTCCAGAGTTTACGCCATGCCAAGTCCCTTGAAAAATTCCACCCCAACTTCTCCTGTAATTCCCCAGGGATTTTTTCCTCCACGAACATTTTTGCGAGTGTTTGTAAGATTTCTTTCTAGGGAACTTGCAGAAACCTCTTTCAGATTTCTTCTAGAAATTCTCTCCACAGCTCCCGGAGGTAATCCGGAATGAATTTCTTTGGGAATGCCTACTGACATTACTGGAAGAACTCCATAAGGATTTTGTATCGGAAATTCGGAAGGAATTCTTTGCGGAACTGCGAAAGGAATCCCTGGAAGAAATTCGAACGACATTTCAGGAGAAACTTCGGAAAAAATAAATCCCGAAGGTACTCCGGATGGAGTTCCTGAAGGATCTCTGCAGTGAATTCCTGGAGGAAAACCGGTGGAATTCCCGAAAGGACTAAACACAGAACTTCCCAAGGGACTCCGAATGGAAATTCCGATGAAACTCTGGACGGAATTCGTTGAGGTATTGAGAACAAAGTTCTCATATGGAATACCCGAAAAGACTCCGGACGGAATTTCCGAAGGAACTCCGTTCAAAATTCCCAAAAGAACTTCGGAAGGCATTCCCGAAGGAGCTCCTGACGGACTTCCCGAAGAAGATGGAATTCTCTGGACTGGAATTCTGTAATAATTTCAAACGTTCTGGGAGGAACTCTATAGGGAAGTCCCGGAGGAATTCTGAAAGAAACTCCGGACGTAACTCCTAGATGAACTCTGGAAGAAAGTGCTGGACTATGCCCTGGTAGTTTACTGGAAGAAATTAACGAAGGAATTGCAGAAGGAATTACTTCGCGAACTTCAGACAAAATTCTTGAAGAAACTTCGGAGGGGATTTTTGTAGAAATTTTGAAAGAAAATTTTGGAAGCACTTCGGAAAAAAAATCCTGGTGGAATTGCGGAAATAATTACTGGAAGAACTTTTGCACATTCCTGGTCCACAAGTCGAGACGAAACTCCTGAAGGAACTCCGGTCTGAATTCTTGAAAGAGTTCCAGAACGAAGTATTGGAAGCATTCCGAAATAGTTTCTTGTAGGAAGTCCGGACAGAATTTCCTGAGAAACTCCGGGCAGAGCACTTGGAGGAATTCCGAACGGTATCCTTGAGGGATCTCCGAACGAAATACCTGCAGGAACTTTTGGCGAAGTTTTTGGAGAAACTCCGGAAGAAAATCTTTGAAGCATGCTGAAAGAAATCCACGGAAGAACCACGGAAGGAATTCCCACAGAAACTTAGGATGGAATTTCTAGAAAACTTCGTACGGAAAGGCTGTAGAAGCTTCGGACGGAATTTCTGGAGGAATTCCGATGAATATTCCTGGTGGAGCTCTGGGTGTAATTCCTAAAGGACCTCTGGACGGAACTCCTGCATAAAATCTAAAAGAAAGTTTTGGAAACAATTCAAAAAAAAATTATGGAGAAACTCGAGACAAGTTCCTGAGGAAGCTTTTAGACGAGATGTCTGGAGGGACTATATAACCCCAAATTTTCAGAATTTTCTGATAAAAACATTAAAACAGAGAACCCTTTCGGTCTCCGACCTTGAAAACGTGAAAAAACTTCATGTTTTTACGTACTTGAGGCAATTTAACACGAATTGTCCCTTTCATCGTATTTTTTTTCTGAAATCTACCTACAATTAAGGGTAAATCACCGCTTATTACACACCCTAAAAACTCGCCAATTTTTGCATACTGCATGCTTTTTTTTATTAGGTGTGCAACAATTTACGATTTGCCCTTATATCTTTCAAAGATAAAAAAACCTAAAAAAATCAGCAAACTGGTTCACAAATTACAATTTTTAAAAAAATTCTTGGTTTTGAAAAACCTTGATTTTTGGAGCAGCCCATCTTAAAATTTGTTAACCACCAAGTATTACGACATTCGGAGTCCCACTATATTGATTTGCTATGGAATGGTCGTATGAGAAGGCTTACCAGGTCTGCTTTTCAAAATGTTGAGCTTCACCAAATTGTGCAAAAAATCACCTTTTTCAAATCTACTGGGAAATTTGTATTCCGCCTTGGCGAATACAATAAAATCACCTATACAAATTTCTCAAATACTCTGTGCTCTCACGACCAAAGAGTTCAAATTCGCATCGATGTTACTTTTTTGCTGTGAAACTCATTCAAGCTGTTAAAAAATCAATCAAATAATATTTCGGAAATTTTCTTTTGAATTTCTCAAAGTTTCCACAGAAAAAAAAATACAGATATTTTACTAGCAATTCCTTCAAAATTTCTCAAAAGATTATTTAAGAAAATCTTGCACAAATTGTTTAAAATATCCTCTATGAATTCCCTTAGAAATTTAGGAAATTAAAAAAAAATATTCCAAAAACACAAGTTTACAAAATAAAACGAAAGTCGTGAACTTCTGTCAACGACCAAAATTTTTGAAGCACAATTTAGTGCTGATTTCGAAACCGACCTTCAAAAAATTCAAAGTAGAACAGTTTTTGAGTTTTAGCTCAATATCGAGTTTTGCAACTTTTCAAAATATGTAATTTACTAAAATTCAAATATATTGCGTTTTGATCAACCAATTTCAAATCTTTTCCATAAATTAAAAGCTGAATACAATACCATTCGATCATCTGAATACAGGTTTTGCGTCAGATTGATGAAATTCAAGATATTGGCGAGTTTTAGGGACGATCTTCTTAAATTTTAGCAAAATTCCCAAAAATTTTTGAAGAAATGTATTTTTTTCAATAAGAAAAAACCAACTTAAAAATTCTTTCTCGACGTTTATTTGACATATCATATGTAGGCGAGTTACTGTAAAAATTTCAGCTCAATCGGAGCATTGATTATGAAGAAAAAGATGTTTGAAGTGAGCGACTTTGCTTAAAAATAGAACAAAAATCGATTTCAAATCATGAACCTTGTATGGAAAGTCGAAAAAATTTCCGCTCTACTGTAATTTTTTTCCTTCGCGTTTTCAAACTCAGGGCATGATTCTACACCAAAAATAATCATCAGCTAACCGAGTTCAAAAATGCTGTAAACTAGTGAAATAGGTCGAGAGATTCATTTGAAAAAAATCATCCAATATATCTTCAAAAATTCCTCTATGGAGTAAAACATACTTCCGCTGTTTTTTTTTCAGAAAATCTCTAAATTTATTCCTTTGCAAAATCTTTCAGGAAATTCTAGAAAAAACTTCCTGGAATGCCTTTTGAGATGTTTCTGAGAAGTCCTTCATGAATCCTTTTTGGGATTGCTATTAAAATTCGTAGTTTCTTTGGAAATTTCTAAAAAAAAATCCAAGAAATTAATATGAGAATTATACCTTCTCTGAAATCGTTCCAATGATTCCTTCAGAAAGCCCTCACAAAATTCGTTGTACTATTCTCAGCCAGTAGCTATATAGGCACCATTGGTTGCTTCATAAATTCCTCTGGATTTTTTTTGCTCTGGAAATTCCTCTAGAATTTCCTCATTAGCAGGGATGCCATATATACAGATTTATCTGTATTATACAAATTTTTGAGCATCCGTACAGATTTCATTTTATATGAAATACAGATTTTTGAGCTAGAGGTGCTATTTTTTTGTATGGGATACAGATGTTTCACTCAAATTTTGTATGGGATACAGATTTTTGAAAACTGCGATACAGATTTTTCAAAAAAATATCTGGAATCCCTGCTCTTGACGATCCTCCAGATTTTTTTCCAAAAAAATCCGCTAGAAAAATTTCACGGGTTTCCCCAGATCTTCTTCCTTAGATTTTATTCAGAAATCCGTACGAGATTTGCTATGGAACAGCATCCACGGATTCCTTCGTAAATTTCTCTATCTATTTTTCAGAAGATCTTGTTTTTGAAAAAAGGTTTCTTTATTAATTCTTTCAGGAAATCTCTAAGAAATCTCTCTGGATATTCAGAAATTCTTTATGAGATTCCTGCATGAATCTGCTCAAGGATTCCTTTAAAAAATAATGTAAGGGTTCCTTATGAAATTGCTCCACAGATTCCTTCAGGAATAACTCCAGAAATTCGGTCTTCAAATCTCCCAAGGTTTATTTCGGAAACCCTCCACTGATTTCTCCAAAAAAATCTTTCAGAGATTCTTGATTCTTATATTGCGTCTCTAGAAAATTTCTCCAAGCATTCTGTGACACGATCGTTGGGATATTCTTCTAGAAATTCGTTATGAACATCCTTTGGGCCCATATAGCCGAGGCGGTAAACGCACGGGTATTCAGCATGACCATGCTGAGGGTGACGGGTTCAATTCCCGGTCGGTCCAGGATCTTTTCGTAAAGGAAATTTCCTTGACTTCCTTGGGCATTAAGTATCTTCGTGCCTGCCACACGATATACGCATGCAAAATGGTCATTGGCAGAGGAAGCTCTCAGTTAATAACTGTGGAAGTGCTCATAGAACACTAAGCTGAGAAGCAGGCTTTGTCCCCAGGCCCGGATTAAGGTTTGTGGGGGCCCGGGGCCCGAGCGGATGTGGAGGCCCCTCGGAGATGACCAAAAATGTTTTTCCTTATTTTCGAACAGTACTTGAGCAATATGAAAAATAAAGCTAATGTCAACAACCAAAAAAGGTTTTTGTGGGGGCCCGGGGCCCGGGACCCCCCGGCCCCCCCTTAGATCCGGCCCTGTTTGTCCCAATGAGGACGTTACGCCAAGAAGAGAGAGAGAGAGAGAGAGAGAGAGAGAGAGAGATCCTTTGGAAATTCTAATGTTTTCTACTGGGATTCATCCATGAATTTATTCAGTGATTTCTTCAGAAAATCTTCCAGAGATTCTTCGGAAATTCGTTAAGGCATTTGTCCATGAAAGATTTGTTCAGGAGTTGCTCGTTCTGAAAAAAAAAATCAGGAATAATTTCAAATTATTTCCAGATGCTTTTCCAGAATATTAGGGATTTTTTCCAAAACATCAGCAAAGGATTTCTTGAAAAGTTCTTCTATGGATGTTCTTTAAGGACAAGGTATTTGGAGTACATAGCTCAAAATTTCTAGAGCACCGTTTTTTAGAACCGTTGAACGGATTTGGATGAAAATGCATCACGCTAATTGTTCAGTGGTTGTCAACAGCGTGATGCATTTTAATCCAAATCCGTTCAACGGTTCTAAAAAACGGTGCTCTAGAAATTTTGAGCAATGTACTCCAAATACCTTGTCCTTAAGAATTTCCTTTAATTTTTTCATTAACAACTTCCGCAAGAATATGTACAGGAATATTAGATTCTCTGAAGTAGTTGCCAGATTTTCTTAATGAATTCCTAAATTCATTAAGAAAATCTGGCAAACACTTTAGAGAATATTACATTATTACTTTCAGTGATTCAGGCAGGAATTCCTCAAGAGAATTTTGAAGGAGTTCAATTAGAGATTTCTTCAGGACTTCCTTCAGATATTTCAAATATTCCTACAGAAATTGATTCACAGGCTGCACGGGTTCCCCGAAGAATACCTTCAGGTGTTTTTCCAGGATCATTTTTCAAAAAATCCTTCTAGAATTCCTTCAGAGATTCCACTGGGCGATTTTCCTTAATTCAGATTCTTCCTGAAATTTCAAGTCACACTCTCTCTTCAGAGATTCCTTCATAAATGTGTCCAGAATTTAAGAGATTTCTTTTAAAAATTCTTCCATGGATTTTTAAGAAATTCATTTTGAAGTTTACTTCGAATCCTAAAGTGACTTTTTCGGTAATTCTTCTAACGGTTCCTCCAAGAATTTCTACAGTGATTTCTGCAGAAATTCCCACAAAGATCATATTTAGAAATTGCTCCTCCGGTTCCGTTAGAAATATCTCCTGAAATAAATCTTGCTGGATTTTTTCAGACTGGATTTTTTTTTCAATCGTTCTTTCATAAATTGTTCAAAAATGACTGAAAAAAATCAGTACGAAATTATTTAAAAAAAACCCAGATGGTGGTGATAGTGCCTTTCTCGTCGAATATGTACTCAACATTTTTCCGGCCATAAGCCGAAGTGTTCCTGAATCCTGATAGTACTCTAGAGCGGAATTGATCTCATTTTCTTCTTTTGTCACAGTGCTCGTTGACTCGTCAATGTGGGGTGGAGTTGATAAATAATAAATGTATTTGATGAAAAAAGTCTTAGCAAAATTAAGCAAAACCGCTTAACTCATCGGTTTTGTTAAAAAAACTTCTGGAAGACTCTAATTTCACTTTAAAATTGAAAAATTTATTTGGGTATTGGTGCACTTCTTCAAAATGCTGAATTCCGACCAAAATTTCCAACTCCTGCTTACCGTTCATCTGTTTATCGAAAAAGCCGCTCTTCGATGTGTCACATGCCTGGATTTGGTTCATCTTTTTAATTGGCCACTTCCGGCAGGACATCCGGAACCGGTTTCGGAATACAATTAGTTCAGATATGGTCTGAAACTATTTTCTTGCTTACCGTTCATCGTATTATCGAAAAAGCCGCTCTTTGATGTGTCGCATGCCTGGGTTTGGTATACTTTTTTAATTGGCCACTTTCGACAGGACATCCGGATCCGGTTCCGGAACAATACTTGTTCAAACATGGTCTGAAACTATTTTCCTGCTTACCGTTCATCTGGTTATATAAAAAGCTGCTCTTTGATGTGTCGCATGCCTGGGTTTGGTTCACTTTTAATTGGCCACCTCCGGCAGGGCATCCGGAACCGGTTCAAACGAGAATTGAAACTATTTTCCTGCTTACCGTTCATCTGGTTATAGAAAAAGCCGCTCTTTGATGTGTCGCATGCCTGGGTTTCGTACACTTTTTTAATTGGCCACTTCCGGCAGGACATCCGAAACCGGTTCCGGAACACTATCGGTTCAAATATGGTCTGAAACTTTTTTCCTGATTACTATTCAACTGGTTATCGAAAAAGCCGCTATTTGACGTGTCGCATGCATGGGTTATGTTCACTTTCTTATTTGGCCACTTCCGGCGGGGCACCCGGAACCGATTCTGGAACACTACCGGTTCAGATATAGTCAGAGACTATTTTCCTACTTTCCATTCATCAGATAATTGAAAATGCCGTGGATTGATGGGTCGCATGCATGGGTTTGTTGCATTTTCTTATCTGGCCCCTTCCTGGGGTGCCGGTCCGGTACACCTAAATGGCCATAACTCCGGAACGGCTGGACCAATCTGAACCATTTTCAATAGGAAACAATGGGACAATGTACCCCATCGAATGAACCATCGGTCGTTGAAATCGGTTCATATTTACTATCTAAAAATGAGGTGACCTTTTTGTACACATACACACACACATATATACACAAGACATCATTACAACTCGTCGAGCTGAGTCGATTGGTATATAACACTTGACCCCTCCGGGGGCTCTATCAAATTTTCGTTTTTAGAGTGAATATATAGCGTTTCGGTACACCTTGGTGTAAAAAATTTTTAAACAATTCCTGAAGTTATCACTGGAAAACTAATCTTGGCAAAACAGCTAAAAAAAACTCCTTAGGTCCTAGGAAAAACTAAAGAAAACTTCTGAAGGAACTCTGGAAGTACGTCCAGGACAAATTTGCTTGATCAATTTCTGAAGAGATTTTGCTGGAGAAATCCCTAGTAAGATTTCTGAAGGGCCACCAGTACTTTTGTCTGCAACGTCTGCAGAAATCGCTGCTGGTACAAAGGTACTGGAAGACCTTCTAGAGACATCTAAGAAGGATTTCTTGGAAAAAAATTGTTATATGATTTCTGTATGGAGTAGTACACAAAACTCCCTGAAGAAATTCTGGATGTGATTCTCTACTGAATTTCTGAAAAAAATAAAAATAATATTTTAAACAATACCTTGAAGAGCTGAGAATGCTTTGCAGGTATGTAATCATAAAATCATTTCTTGAAAAATTTCTTAAAAATGTATTCTCTAGTAATTTTTGGAATTTTTAAATTCCTGGAAAGATCTGAGAAAATTTTAAGCAATCTCTGAAGGAATACTTAGAAGATCATCTGAAGAAACACCTGGATAAACTTGCAGATTTTTCCGTTGGAGTTTTCTAGAGGAATTTGCAAATAAATACCCTAGAGAATCCCTAAAATGATGGAGTAATACATAAAGGAACAAGAGGAGAAACTTTAACAATAATATCTGAAAGAGAAGAAACACTCAAGAGGAATTTATGAATGAAGTGTTATATCTCTGTTGAAAAAGCACCGTTTAATTTTTTTGTAGGAATTCCTGGATTTTTTTTTTATCAAATATATTTCCTGGAGCGATCCCAAAGAATTCTTTTTAGAAAATTCTATAGCACTATATGAGAAGCGAAATAATTTTAAAACGATTCCCGGAGGAATCTTTTGAAGAATTCTTGCTGAATTCATAAAAAGAATTCCTGCAAGAATACCCCTTTTGCGGTGTTTACACAAAAAATAACATGAAAAACTCATTTATGGAGTGCTTTTTCCCGAATAATTCTCATTTTGACGCAAAATTGGCGTCATTTCTCTCCATAAAGGCGTACCAGTAAAGAGTGGTGCTGAAATAAGAAGACCATGAGTACCTAGCTCTGATAACACTATGACAGCCCACATACCGTCTTCAACCAGAGGCTGCACAGACTGAACGATCAATTACATGAGACACACGAAACACCCAGTGGTCCAGAGGAGAATTTTCCGTTTCGGGAAAACTTTTCACCGACTGGAGCGAGAATCGAACCAACAGTCCGAGGCATACGAAACGGCCAGACGTCTGACGTCCCTAACCGCACGGCCACGAAGCCCACGAAGGTATAACGATTATCAAAACCTCTACAAGACCAATTGACCATCAAAATACTACTTGGGAGTCCTGGTTGGATATAAATGGTGTAATTAGTTGAAAAAAAAAACCGCAGCCGTGTTGAGTGTTCGCAGATGATACGTACCACGTTTCACTGCCACATAGGGTTAGAGCTTCGCTGCGAAAACCAAAATCAAATATTCTCACGTTCGCCTTCAAATTTAATACGACCTATCGAATGAATGAGTTCTTTTACGTGCCAAGGTGATGCAGTGGTGGTGGAATCCTTCCCAAATCGATCGGACCAAAGCGCCAGCCCTCTTCGACGACCCAAACGGACCTGGCTAATGAAATATGCTCCAGATGCCTTCGTTTCCTCCCGTTTGGCATTGGTTTGGATACGATGCGGAAATCCCCTGGCCTGAATGGTGCAGCAATCAAGACGATATGCTGAACTGCGAGGACGTGAGTGGAAATAATTTATGATTTGTGGCAGAAACAGCTATTGAGAGCAGCCGGAATCGATTCCGCCGTGCGCTCTTGAACGTTATTCGGGCAAACCTACACAGTACACGTGATAAAGTTGAATTGCGAGTAGTTAGTCGCAGAAGTTAAAAGGCGACATATGCTTAAGCTGAACGTTGAAAAAAAATGGAATGAATTTAGGAAAAAGAAACAAAGATAACAGAAAACGAAACAAAATAAACTTTAGAAACTACAACAACGACACTTTGTCTCAAAAGTTACTCAATGAAACATTCAAGAAGGAAGCAAAACCAGATTAACATCAGAGTCGAAAAGTTCAACTAATCTAAAAATTGTACATTCCACAGTTCCCTGGATGAACCGGCCACGGAGTAACGACAATGACAATGATGAACTGACTTGGTGACGAGCTACTCAGGGCAAAATAATAATACACCGACGGACACGACACGTGCATTACAATACAAGCATCTCCCTCCACCGAGCGCTGTTTTGCATGTTCCCTTATTATTTATTTTTTCCAATCTTGTTAGGACGAGACTTCCGCAGAAAAGCCAAGCCACCGCCAACCGTATGCGAATTGCGGAAGACAACTACAACCACGATGACGACCAGTGGACTTATGGGGCCACATTTTTCACGGAATGTGTAAGTCGAAAATCCACTACGGATGTACGGTCGCCGCCGTTATCCGCGGTTGACAGTTGACGAAGACTAACGAGGATGTAGTTATGTGGCTGTTGGTTTTCTGGAGAAAGCTCGCATGCTTGAGGTTAGTTGATGACCGTGAGCTGATAACCAGTTTAACAGTTTTCAATTCAGAGTCGCTTAAACCTTACTCAGGGCAAACTTCTGTTACTGTTTCGTTCTGTTTTTTTGCTGTGGAGTTTCGTTTTGCCTCTTGTACTTTTTCAGTTCTTGTACAGAGTCTGGATGCATTTCTGATTACAATTATGATTATAATTTTCGTTTTGGTTCTGAAACTAGTGCAAAGTCTGGTTCAGATGGTTTGTCTGGTTTTAGTTCTCGTGGTGGTTTTGGTATTAATTTCTAATTCAATCTCTATTCATGTTATATTTATGTTTTTGATTATTTTTTTTATGAAATTGCTGGTTTATTTGTTTCTGATTTTACTTCTTATCTTTTCTATTTATGTTTCCGAATTTGTTTTTTTTTAGTTCCAATCATTCTGATGATGGTGCTTGTTATGTTTTCGTTCTGGTTTTAGTTCCATGATATTTATAAATTTAATAAGTTTTCACTTTTTTACTGCTATGGTTCTGAACTTGTTTTATGTGTGTTTTTTAGCTCTGCTTTGCGTTTCCATTTTTATTAACTGGTTGTGTTCGGTAGTGTTTGGTGTTCATCCATATATCTACTTTTTTTCTGATGTTACTTTTTCATTCACCTTTTTTTAATTTTATTGTTTGTTTTCATTGTGAATCTGGTTTAAGCTTCCATCCTGGTTTTCTTTTTTTTTTTTTTTGCCAATTTGGATTTCGTATATAGTTTTGTTTGTCATCCTCTTTCTATTTGTGGCTCTCGATTTGTTTTTCCTGATTCAAATATTTATGATCTCGTTCGCATCCTGGTTATGTTCCGGTTCTGGTTCCATATCTTATCGTTTATGCTATGATTCTGTTCCTCAGGCCCGTACACAGAAAAGGTGACAAGGGAGGGATTTTGACTAATTTTGGTAAAGGGCTGTTACAGTTTTTTAAGTCATCTCCTGACGTCATCAGAAGTTGCTTGGCCGCTCTCTAACTAACTTGAAAGTGAAACGATAAGTTCTAATTTAACACATTTATTGAAGTGAACCACCCCTTTTCTCCTCCTAACTCCTATTCCCTACTTTCCTACACCTTTGTTCTCTTCACTTACATGTTAATCAATTCTGCTTCACTTTTTAGCGGGGCGCCCCGGTATCCATGCCGCTTGCTCCCTAGCCAACGTTCACGTTCCAGAACGTTCGTCGGCGTCCCGACGCGTTCTTCACACCCGCTCATCATGCGTCGCGTACCGCCGGCCGGCCGCGTGATCGCCGAACGTCTGCAACTTCCCTCCTCTCGACGTAAAGGTGTATATGTCCGCTCGTTGAATCGCCAAACCATGTGTTACGAATAGCACAATGGCCCGGAACAAAAGGCCCTGTCGAATGGTGATTTATTATTTAGCTACAGTTCTCATTCGGCTTTCTATATAGCCTACCCTTTTTTGGGGCCCTTTCCAAAGCTCGTTTGGTGTAACTTTGAAGTCCGGTGTTGGTTATTGCGCCGCTGGGCACTTCACGACGCGAGAAACGTTCTTTACGGACGAACTACAAAATTGCGCCTGATCTTCCTCGGCGATTAGCGTGCACTGAGGCAAGAGGCTGCATGCGCCAATTGATCCCTCGTCCAAATTGTTGGTTTCGTTCGATATACTTCGGGTGAGTGTCATACTTGAAGCCTCCGTGTAACTCACTCTCTTGGCGATTGCACAGCGTCCGGTGATCTGTTGTCGAGACTTGCTTCCATACGCTTTGCAAAAGTTGAACCTTCGTGGTACTGTCTAGACGATCGCTGTTCGTATGATGATCGTTTGTCGAGGTTTGCCTCTACGCACTTCGCGATGGTCGGTTCTTCGTGGTCCGTCTCTGTCATGTGCGACTCATCGACGGCGGTATTACAACACGTGTTGAACGTATAATGGCTTTGTCGGTGTTGATTGAGCAAGCTAGCGGAACATTTTAAAGCAGTCTAATCTAGTTGGATCTTATTTTTAATAAACGATTGACTAATTCTATAAATTTACCAAATAGTTTATGCAAACGTTACACAATTCCCCCAACAAACGAGAATTTTTCAAGAATCAAAATGTTTCGATTCTTGAAAAATTCTTAGAGAACTATAAGACGCTATGATAAGAGGTCGGTTAACGGCAGCGTGAATCACTAATGTACCTTGAGCAGACCTCAAGAATAAGTTTGACTAAACCAACTAAATAACGTAAGCCTATAGCTCACCAGATCATATTCTAAAAGCTAAAATACCACAAATCCACATAATAATCGCGCCAGCGAGTCCTGGCAAATAGGGTGTGATCAGACGCCATCATACCGTGGCCAAAAGCTGCCGCTAACAAAGCTCTTGTTTGCACTCCTAAGTCTCTCTTCAACTATACAACCGAATCTAACCTTAGTTTCTCATATAAACTAGTTCGTTCGACAAATAACAATTAACAACAAATAAACATTTGCAACTAATTTTCTCCTAATGATGGGTTTTTTGGTTGGGCGCCAATGTTACAGTTTTTTAAGTCATCTCCTGACGTCATCAGAAGTTGCTTGGCCGCTCTCTAACTAACTTGAAAGTGAAACGATAAGTTCTAATTTAACACATTTATTGAAGTGAACCACCCCTTTTCTCCTCCTAACTCCTATTCCCTACTTTCCTACACCTTTGTTCTCTTCACTTACATGTTAATCAATTCTGCTTCACTTTTTAGCGGGGCGCCCCGGTATCCATGCCGCTTGCTCCCTAGCCAACGTTCACGTTCCAGAACGTTCGTCGGCGTCCCGACGCGTTCTTCACACCCGCTCATCATGCGTCGCGTACCGCCGGCCGGCCGCGTGATCGCCGAACGTCTGCAACTTCCCTCCTCTCGACGTAAAGGTGTATATGTCCGCTCGTTGAATCGCCAAACCATGTGTTACGAATAGCACAATGGCCCGGAACAAAAGGCCCTGTCGAATGGTGATTTATTATTTAGCTACAGTTCTCATTCGGCTTTCTATATAGCCTACCCTTTTTTGGGGCCCTTTCCAAAGCTCGTTTGGTGTAACTTTGAAGTCCGGTGTTGGTTATTGCGCCGCTGGGCACTTCACGACGCGAGAAACGTTCTTTACGGACGAACTACAAAATTGCGCCTGATCTTCCTCGGCGATTAGCGTGCACTGAGGCAAGAGGCTGCATGCGCCAATTGATCCCTCGTCCAAATTGTTGGTTTCGTTCGATATACTTCGGGTGAGTGTCATACTTGAAGCCTCCGTGTAACTCACTCTCTTGGCGATTGCACAGCGTCCGGTGATCTGTTGTCGAGACTTGCTTCCATACGCTTTGCAAAAGTTGAACCTTCGTGGTACTGTCTAGACGATCGCTGTTCGTATGATGATCGTTTGTCGAGGTTTGCCTCTACGCACTTCGCGATGGTCGGTTCTTCGTGGTCCGTCTCTGTCATGTGCGACTCATCGACGGCGGTATTACAACACGTGTTGAACGTATAATGGCTTTGTCGGTGTTGATTGAGCAAGCTAGCGGAACATTTTAAAGCAGTCTAATCTAGTTGGATCTTATTTTTAATAAACGATTGACTAATTCTATAAATTTACCAAATAGTTTATGCAAACGTTACACAATTCCCCCAACAAACGAGAATTTTTCAAGAATCAAAATGTTTCGATTCTTGAAAAATTCTTAGAGAACTATAAGACGCTATGATAAGAGGTCGGTTAACGGCAGCGTGAATCACTAATGTACCTTGAGCAGACCTCAAGAATAAGTTTGACTAAACCAACTAAATAACGTAAGCCTATAGCTCACCAGATCATATTCTAAAAGCTAAAATACCACAAATCCACATAATAATCGCGCCAGCGAGTCCTGGCAAATAGGGTGTGATCAGACGCCATCATACCGTGGCCAAAAGCTGCCGCTAACAAAGCTCTTGTTTGCACTCCTAAGTCTCTCTTCAACTATACAACCGAATCTAACCTTAGTTTCTCATATAAACTAGTTCGTTCGACAAATAACAATTAACAACAAATAAACATTTGCAACTAATTTTCTCCTAATGATGGGTTTTTTGGTTGGGCGCCAATGTTACAGTTTTTTAAGTCATCTCCTGACGTCATCAGAAGTTGCTTGGCCGCTCTCTAACTAACTTGAAAGTGAAACGATAAGTTCTAATTTAACACATTTATTGAAGTGAACCACCCCTTTTCTCCTCCTAACTCCTATTCCCTACTTTCCTACACCTTTGTTCTCTTCACTTACATGTTAATCAATTCTGCTTCACTTTTTAGCGGGGCGCCCCGGTATCCATGCCGCTTGCTCCCTAGCCAACGTTCACGTTCCAGAACGTTCGTCGGCGTCCCGACGCGTTCTTCACACCCGCTCATCATGCGTCGCGTACCGCCGGCCGGCCGCGTGATCGCCGAACGTCTGCAACTTCCCTCCTCTCGACGTAAAGGTGTATATGTCCGCTCGTTGAATCGCCAAACCATGTGTTACGAATAGCACAATGGCCCGGAACAAAAGGCCCTGTCGAATGGTGATTTATTATTTAGCTACAGTTCTCATTCGGCTTTCTATATAGCCTACCCTTTTTTGGGGCCCTTTCCAAAGCTCGTTTGGTGTAACTTTGAAGTCCGGTGTTGGTTATTGCGCCGCTGGGCACTTCACGACGCGAGAAACGTTCTTTACGGACGAACTACAAAATTGCGCCTGATCTTCCTCGGCGATTAGCGTGCACTGAGGCAAGAGGCTGCATGCGCCAATTGATCCCTCGTCCAAATTGTTGGTTTCGTTCGATATACTTCGGGTGAGTGTCATACTTGAAGCCTCCGTGTAACTCACTCTCTTGGCGATTGCACAGCGTCCGGTGATCTGTTGTCGAGACTTGCTTCCATACGCTTTGCAAAAGTTGAACCTTCGTGGTACTGTCTAGACGATCGCTGTTCGTATGATGATCGTTTGTCGAGGTTTGCCTCTACGCACTTCGCGATGGTCGGTTCTTCGTGGTCCGTCTCTGTCATGTGCGACTCATCGACGGCGGTATTACAACACGTGTTGAACGTATAATGGCTTTGTCGGTGTTGATTGAGCAAGCTAGCGGAACATTTTAAAGCAGTCTAATCTAGTTGGATCTTATTTTTAATAAACGATTGACTAATTCTATAAATTTACCAAATAGTTTATGCAAACGTTACAGGGCGGCTGGGCGTCTAGTGTACGGAACATCGGCAATGGGATGGGTCTAACCCCCAAAACCCCTCTCTTGTGCACGGACTTGCTATTCCTGTCTTTTTACAATTTCTGCTTTTCGTTTAATTCTTAATCAGTTTATGTTTAATGTAGTTTCATTTGTAATGTTTTATTTCTTTTTATTTTTTGTTTGTTTGTTGGTTTCTGTTGATTTTGATTTGCATTGTAAATCTGATTCATACTTTAATTCTTTTTTGTTTTTTTTTATTTTAATTATTATTTTGTTGTTATATCTGGTTTTGATCCAAATTCATTTTCTATTTGTGGCTTTGGATTGGTTTATTGGAGGTTCCAATCAGACGCGCCAACTTGGTCAAATTATTGGGGGGGCAAAGCCTGGTTTTTCTGATTTATTGTATAGGAAAATCGAAAAATCATCAAATATTGGGGGGGGGGGGGGGGGGGGGCTAAACCATGCTTGCCCCCCCCCCCCCCCCTAACTTGGCGCCTATGGTTCCAATAAATGTGATCCTGGTGTTCATTCTGGTATTCTCCTGATTCTGGTTCCAACCATGTTTCTTTTTCAGTAAAAAAGAAAAATAATCTATTTCTAAGAGCTAGTCGTTAGTGAACTAATTGGTTCTAGGATTATCCGCTTGGTGCCGCTAGTGAATCTTAAAAATTATGAACTTCTGTATCTCGAGAATCAGACTACATAGAAGAATTTCGTCTTCGGCAAAGTTGATCAGGACATCAACAGCTATCCGATAGTGAACTAGTTGGTTCTAAGTTTATCCGCTAGGTGGCACTAGTGAGTCCTAAATATTCTTAGCTGCTTTATCTTGAGAATCAGAAGAATTCAAACATATGAAAATTCCGTCTTCGGCAAAGCTGATCAGGACATCGAAAATTGTCCGATAGTGAACTAGTTAGTTCTAGGTTTATCGACTAGATGGCGCTAGTGAGTCCTAAAAATTCATAGATGCTGTATCTCTAGAATTGGACTACATAAAAGTATTTCGTCTTCGGCAAAGTTGACCAGGACATCCAGGGTTATCCGTTAGGGAACTAGTTGATTCTTGGTCTATCGACTAGGTGGCGCTAGTGAAATGAAGATCATAATAGCCTCGACAACTTTTTTCAAGTGCTTTGTCGGACTGTAAGTGGGCATTGTGCTGTTCGATTTTGTTTCTTTTTCTGTAAAACAGAAGGATAATCTATATCTAGTTCTGATTTTTGTTCTGTTTTTTTTTTCTGAATCTTCTTTTGGTTTTGATTACTTTTGTTCTAGTTTCGAGGTATAAGAAGCTTTGTTTCTGGTTTCGTTTGTTGCGTTTATTGTTTTGATTGTGAATCCAATTGCTGCTCATATTCCTGTTTAGGCACAAACTACATACGCTCGAAGCTTATGTTTTTTTTTTAATTTTAATTGCTTTTTCTTATTTTGTTTTGTTTTTAGGCTTTCGCGTTTATTTTTTATTTCTTTCTGCACTGAAAGGACATTAATTAAGTGCTCTAGAGTAGTTTTGTTTTTAATTTCAATAATTCTGATCTAGGTGTTGTTCCTGATTTAGTTCTGTTTAGATTCTTGTTTTTTTTTGCCTGTTGCTGTTCATGTTGTTATTTTTTTTTCTAGTTCTGCTACTCCTGGTTTGTATTTTCTAGCTGCAATCTCTCTGGATCTGATTCTGGTTCTTTCTTAAGATCTCAGTGATTTAGTATTTATTTTTGTGGCTTTAGTCTTGGTGCTGGTACCCACTTTTGATTGTCTTCATGTTTAGCCCTGTTTATGATTCTGTGTTAAGTTTGCTTCCAATGATTGGTTCTAAGTTAAATGTCTAATACAAGTAATGGTTTCTGTTCTGATTTTGATACTTAAGGTGAAACTGGACGCATTTTCTCATTTTTTTGGTTTTTGATTTTTTATTAAATAACGAAGCAACATTTTCAAAATCGGTCTGCATACACAGTTAGAGGAAGGATCGAGCTATCTCCTGGTTTTTTTTTTTTCAAGTGTTAAACTTTTACGAATTTTTCAAAAACTATATTTTATCAAAATTTCATTCAAAAATGGTTTCATTTAAACTGAAAAATATTTTCCACCTAAAAAAAAATCAGGAGATACCTTGATCCTTCCTCTAACTGTGTACGAAAACCGATTTTGAAAATTTTGCTTTGTTATTTGATAAAAAATCAAAAACCAAAAAGTGAGGAAATGCTTCCAGTTTTGCCTTAAGCTAGTGTTATGTTCTCTTGCTGTTTTTGTCCATTGTTCTGTCTACGTTTCTCTTTTCATTTTTTGATTCCAATATTGTTTTGGGTTTGACTCTTTCTTTTATTGCTGTACGTTGCTTTGATTCTAATTCGACTCTTTTGATATTTGTTTCTGTTTTGGTACAATTTCTGTTTCGATTTGAATATCTGTTTTCAGTTCATTTTTTTTCTGGTTTGTTTTAGGTTTTGGAACTGGTTTTGTTGTTTATTCTTGTTCTAACCCAGGTTCTGATTCCTGTTCTACATTTTGATCTGACTAATGTTGTAGCTCTTATTCTGTTTCTAGTTCTGGATCTTTTTTTTAATTCAAATATCTTGAAATATCTTGATTCCGGTTTTGTTTTTGGCTTCTGGATCTGGTTCCTTTTCTGGTCTTGTTTTTTGCTGTGGCTCTGATTCTGATCCATCGCCGTTACCCACTTACAATTTACTTGCGAACTTTTTATCTTCAATATGTTTTTTGTTGTTGTTGTAACCTAAGCCTTTTCGTCATGCTCTTGTCGATTTCTTTTAAACTTATTATTAGCTTGCTAACTCCTCCTCCTGGTTCTTTTTTCTTCTTGGTCCTTCAAGTGCTAGTTCTCTTTTTCCACTTGGTTCTTCTGTTCGTCTCTTGGCATTTTGCTCCTCTTGTTTTTCTTGGTTCTTATGGATCTCTTCGTCCTCTTGATCCTCTTCACACTCTTTGGTCTTGTTGGTCCTCTTGGTCCGCTGAGTCCTCTTGGTCTTCTTGGTATCTTTGATTTTCTAGACCCCCCCCCCCTAGTTATTTTAGAGCTTGGTTCTTCTTTTGTTTTTTTGTCCTTTTGGTTTTTGGAGTTCTTAAATATCTTGATCGTTCTGGTTCTTTTCGTCCTTCTGGTTCTCTTGGTTCTCTTGCTTCTCTTGGTGTTTTTGGTCCTCTTGGTTCTATTGGTCCTATTGGTCCTCATGCTCTTCTTTGAACACTTCATCCTCTGGGTACTCTTGGATCTCCTGTTCCTTTTGACATTCTTGTTTATTCTGATTATCTTTGTTTTGTACTTCTTGTTGATCACCTTGCTACACTTGATCCCCCTTTTCCTCTTGGTGCTCATGGTTCCATAAGTCCTTCTGGTCATCTGAGTCCTCTTGATATTTGTAGTTCTTATGTTCCTTTTGATCATCTCGGTCATATATGTTCCTCTTGGTACTTTTGCCACTTTTGGTACTTTCGGGCCTCTCGGTCCACCGGGCCTCTGGGCTCCTTGGCTCTTTTGCTTTTTCCTGTGCTGAGTTCTAGGAGAATCCTGTGCAGGATTCTTGGAGGATCCTGAGCAGGATTCTGGGAGAACCGCGAGCAGGATTTCGGGAGAGTCGTGAGCAGGATTCCATTTTTCTAGCAAAATATCCACTTTTGGGCTCTCTCAGATAACACAAGTTTACAAAATAAAACGAAAGTCGTGAACTTCTGTCAACGACCAAAATTTTTGAAGCACAATTTAGTGCTGATTTCGAAACCGACCTTTAAAAAATTTAAAGTAGAACAGTTTTTGAGTTTTAGCTCAATATCGACTTTTGTAACTTTTCAAAATATGTAATTTACTAAAATTCAAATATATTGCGTTTTATTCAACCAATTTTAAATCTTTTTCCACAAATTAAAAGCTGAATACAATACCATTCGATCATCTGAATACAGGATTTGCGTCAGATTGATGAAATTCAAGATATTGGCGAGTTTTAGGGACGATCTTCTTAAATTTTGGCAAAATTCCCAAAATTTTTTGAAGAAATGTATTTTTTTCAATAAGAAAAAACCCACTGAAAAATTCTTTCTCGACGTTTATTTGACATATCATATGTAGGCGAGTTACCGTAAAATTTTCAGCTCAATCGGAGCATTGATTACGGAGAATGAGATGTTTGAAGTGAGCGACTTTGCTTAAAAATAGAACAAAAATCGATTTCAAATCATCAACCTTGTATGGAAAGTCGAAAAAATTTCCGCTCTACTGTATTTTTTTTCCTTCGCGTTTTCGAACTCAGGGCATGATTCTACACCAAAAATGATCATCAGCTTACCGAGTTCAAAAATGCTGTAAACTAGTGTAATCGTTCGATAGAAATAAAGGTTTGTTGCGGTCTACCGGTTTTGAATCCAAATCAGCACTTTGTTCCAATATCTGCTATTCTTTCCACTGCGCTGATAGGCGAATGACGAACTATCACACTCTCACATACCACCATTGGATCCACAAATTCCACCATCCTTCTGGGGGATGCTAATGCCATTTCGATGTTACTCACGCGTGATGGTGATTATGAAACATGTTCAGTTTTCAACAAGTCCTTCGTCGACTCGAGTACCGTGTGTCTGATCGAAAATTGGAACCGTGAATCGCCTGAACGCGGTCCACTTTTCCCAGAATCCGGTGTCTAGAAAAAAATGGAAGAAAGTGCACAGCGCCACAAACTCTTACAAATCAATCCGCCATCGATGATGCGGAGAATTTCATTGTGTAACAACATTCCATTAAATCTGGCTTCGGCAATACTTTTAATGAATCAAAAAGTGCCCCTCCCGTCCGCCCTCGCTCCTGCGCGTCACAGTTCCCACAGGGACCGAGCTGGCAGCCGGGTAGGCGGATGTGTTTCACCGGATTCTGCCGAACAATCGCGCTCGTATTTATGCTTTCCGCTTACGCCCAATTCGATAATCGCTTTTCGATTGATTCGTCTCCGTCTGTCTGGGCTTTTGTTGTTTGCCAGTCCGTAGATATCCGTTTTGAAAGGAACGAATTGATTTCTTTTCCTCCTTACGTTACGGTCGGTACGGTGTGTGAATCTGTTGCCGGAAGGGAATCCAAATTAGGTTTTCGGGGATGAGATACAAACGCTCACGCTTGATCGAACGAACAAAGGAATCGATGCGAGCTTTGGTGAGAAGTTTCCTCTACCAGGCGCCTACTTGAAGGATTGGGGCATCCGTGTGGATTGGATAGGAGATAGCATCATCCAGCAAGCGCTCCGATTAACCGAACCAAGTAGGCTTGTGCGGTTCAATATTTATTGTGGTGATCACCATTTTTCAATCGGCACTCTCCACGTGTGAGTGTACTGTAACGGACACTACACTGTGCGTATCTCTGATATAGCAAACT